>NW_026734788.1:0-232205 GCF_949786415.1 Peromyscus eremicus | reverse complement strand
CCAGAAAACAACTCTTGCTCGTAGGACCAGAAACTGCATGGGATTCAAATCCATTTAGGACTGGCAAACAAACGCTAGCTTGCCTTACAAGAAACACACTCTGCTTTTGAGAAAAGAGCACTCTTCTACTCTACTGTGTTTCCTATGGGGTCCGAACAGTGAGCTTGCTCAGAACAAAAGAACTGTGCTTCCTACACACATGGGCCATATCTAGTTCAACTCTGTTTCGGAAACTGACAAGAACAGTAGCTCCTCTTCAGTCCAATACACTGGACTTGCTGGGAGCAGACGCGAGTGCTATTTGTACTGTGTATGGCAAAGGGAGCACCATAGTGACTTTCCTTACCAGAAAACAACTGTTGCTCGTAGTATCAGAAACTGCATGTGATTCAATTCCATTTAGGACTGGGAAACAAACGCTAGCTCCCCTTACAAGAAACACACTCTGCTTTTGAGAAAAGAGCATTCTTCTACTCTACTGTGTTTCCTAAAGGGCCAGAACAGTGAGCTTGCTCAGAACAAAAGAACTGTGCTTCCTACACATGGGCCATATCTAGTTCAACTCTGCTTAAGGAAACAGACAAGAACAGGAGATCCTCTTCAGTCCAATACACTGTACTTGCTGGGAACATACGCCAGTGCTATTTGCACTGTGTATCGCCATGGGAGCGCAATAGTGACTCTTCTTACCAGAAAACAACTCTTGCTCGTAGGACCAGAAACTGCATGGGATTCAAATTCATTTCTCAGTGGTAAACAAACACTACCTAGCCTTACAAGATACACACTCTGCTTTTGAGAAAAGAGCATTCTTCTACTCTACTGTGTTTCCTAAAGTGCCAAAACAATGAGCTTGCTCAGAACAAAAGAACTGTGCTTCCTACACACACGCCATATCTAGTTCAACTCTGCTTAGGAAACTGACAAGAACAGCAGCTCCTATTCAGTCCAATACACTGTACTTGCTAGGAGCAGACGCGAGTGCTATTTGCACTGTGTATGGCAATGGGAGCGCAATAGTGACTCTTCTTACCAGAAAACAACTCTTGCACGTAGGACCAGAAACTGCATGGGATTCAACTCCATTTAAGACTGGGAAACAAACGCTAGCTCGCCTTACAAGAAACACACTCTGCTTTTGAGAAAAGAGCACTCTTCTACTCTACTGTGTTTCCTATAGGGCCAGAACAGTGAGCTTGCTCAGAACAAAAGAACTGTGCTTCCTATACACACGGGCCATATCTAGTTCAACTCTGCTTAGGAAACTGACAAGAAGAGTAGATCCTCTTCAGTCTAACACACTGTACATGCTGGGAACAGATGCCAGTGCTATTTGCCCTGTGTATAACAATGGGAGCGCAATAGTGACTCTTCTTACCAGAAAACAACTCTTGCTCGTAGGACCAGAAACTGCATGGGATTCAACTCCATTTAGGACTGGCAAACAAACGCTAGCTCGCCTTACAAGAAACACACTCTGCTTTTGAGAAAAGAGCACTCTTCTACTCTACTGTGTTTCCTACAGGGCCAGAAAAGTGTGCTTGCTCAGAACAAAAGAACTGTGGTTACTACACAAACGGGCCATATCTAGTTCAACTCTGCTTTGGAAACTGACAAGAACAGTAGATCCTCTTCAGTCCAATACATTGTACATGCTGGGAACAGACGACAGTGCTATTTGCGCTGTGTATGACAATGGGAGCATAATAGTGACTCTTCTTAACAGAAAAAAACTCTTACTCATAGGACCAGAAACTGCAGGTGATTCAACTCCATTTAGGACTGGGAAACAAACGCTAGCTCGCCTTACAAGAAACACACTCTGCTTTTGAGAAAAGAGCACTCTTCTACTCTACTGTGTTTCCTATGGGCTCGGAACCGTGAGCTTGCTCAGAAAAAAGAACTGTGCTTCCTACACACACGGGTCATATCTAGTTCCACTCTGCTTAGAAAAATGACAAGAACAGTATATCCTCTTCTTTCCAATACACTGTACTTGCTGGGAACATACGCGAGTGCTATTTGCACTGTGTGTGGCTAAGGGAGCACAATAGTGACTTTCCTTACCAGAAAACAACTCTTGCTCGTAGGACCAGAAACTGCATGTGATTCAACTCCATTTAAAACTGGGAAACAAACGCTAGCTTCCTTTACAAGAAACACACTCTGCTTTTGAGAAAAGAGCACTCTTCTACTCTACAGTGTTTCCTATAGGGTCAGAACAGTGAGCTTGCTCAGAACAAAAGAACTGAGTTTCCTACACAAACGGGCCACATCTAGTTCAACTCTGCTAAGAAAACTGACAAGAACAGCAGCTCCTCTTCAGTCCAATACACTGTGCTTCCTGGGAGCAGACGCGAGTGCTATTTGCACTGTGTATGGCAATGGGAGCGCAATAGTGACTCTTCTTACCAGAAAACAACTCTTGCTCGTAGGACCAGAAACTGCGTGTGATTCAACTCTGTTTCTGACTGGGAAACAAACACTAGCTAGCCTTACAAGAAACACACTCTGCTTTTGAGAAAAGAGCACTCGCCTACTCTACTGTGTTTCCTATGGGGTCCTAACAGTGAGTTGCTCAGAACAAAAGAACTGTGCTTCCTACACACATGGGCCATATCTAGTTCAACTCTGCTTCGGAAACTGACAAGAACAGTAGCTCCTCTTCAGTCCTATACACTGTACTTGCTGGGAGCAGACGCTGGTGCTATTTGCACTGTGTATGGCAAAGGGAGCACCATAGTGACTTTCCTTACCAGAAAGCAACTCTTGCTCGTAGTACCAGAAACTGCATGTGATTCAATTCCATGTAGGACTGGGAAACAAACGCTAGCTCCCCTTACAAGAAACACACTCTGCTTTTGAGAAAAGAGCATTCTTCTACTCTGCTGTGTTTCCTAAATGGCCAGAACAATGAGCTTGCTCAGAACAAAAGAACTGTGCTTCCGACACACAGGCCATATCTAGTTCAACTCTGCTTAGGAAACTGACAAGAACAGTAGCTCCTATTCAGTCCAATACACTGTACTTGCTAGGAGCAGACGCGAGTGCTATTTGCTCTGTGTATGGCAATGAGAGCGCAATAGTGACTCTTCATACCAGAAAACAACTCTTGCTCGTAGGACCAGAAACTGCATGGGATTCAACTCCATTTCTCACTGGGAAACAAACACTAGCTAGCCTTACAAGAAACACACTCTGCTTTTGAGAAAAGAGCACTCTTCTACTCTACTGTGTTTCCTATAGGTTCAGAACAGTGAGCTTGCTCAGAACAAAAGAACTGTGCTTCCTACACACACGGGCCATATCTAGTTCAACTCTGCTTAGGAAACTGACAAGAACAGTAGCTCCTCTTCAGTCCAATACACTGTACTTGCTGGGAGCATACGCGAGTGCTATTTGCCCTGTGTATGGCAATGGGAGCACCATAGTGACTTTCCTTACCAGAAAACAACTCTTGCTCTTAGGACCAGAAACTGCATGTGATTCAATTCCATTTAGGACTGGGAAACAAACGCTAGCTCGCCTTACAAGAAACACACTCTGCTTTTGAGAAAAGAGCACTCTTCTGCTCTACTGTGTTTCCTAAAGGGCCAGAACAGTGAGCTTGCTCAGAACAAAAGAACTGTGCTTCCTATACACACTGGTCATATCTAGTTCAACTCTGCTTAGGAAACTGACAAGAACAGTAGCTCCTCTACTGTACAATATACTGTACTTGCTGAGAACAGATGCGAGTACTATTTGCACTGTGTATGGAAATGGGAGCGCAATAGTGACTCTTTTTACCAGAAAACAACTCGCGCTCGTAGGACCAGAAACTGCATGTGCTTCAACTCCATTTAGGACTGGGAAAATAACGCTAGCTCACCTTACAAGAAACACACTCTGCTTTTGAGAAAAGAGCACTCTTCTACTCTACTGTGTTTCCTATAGGGCCAGAACAGTGAGCTTGCTCAGAACAAAAGAACTGTGCTTCCTACACAAACGGGCCATATCTAGTTCAACTCTGCTTTGGGAACTGACAAGAACAGTAGATCCTCTTCAGTCCAATACATTGTACATGCTGGGAACAGACGACAGTGCTATTTGCGCTGTGTATGACAATGGGAGCGTAATAGTGACTCTTCTTAACAGAAAAAAACTCTTACTCGGAGGACCAGAAACTGCATGTGATTCAACTCCATTTAGGACTGGGAAACAAACGCTAGCTCGCCTTACAAGAAACACACTCTGCTTTTGAGAAAAGAGCACTCTTCTACTCTACTGTGTTTCCTATGGGCTCGGAACCGTGAGCTTGCTCAGAAAAAAGAACTGTGCTTCCTACACACACGGGTCATATCTAGTTCCACTCTGCTTAGGAAACTGACAAGAACAGTATATCCTCTTCTTTCCAATACACTGTACTTGCTGGGAACATACGTGAGTGCTATTTGCACTGTGAGTGCCTAAGGGAGCGCAATAGTGACTTTCCTTACCAGAAAACAACTCTTGCTCGTAGGACCAGAAACTGCATGTGATTCAACTCCATTTAGGACTGGGAAACAAACGCTAGCTCACCTTACAAGAAACACACTCTGCTTTTGAGAAAAGAGCACTCTTCTGCTCTACTGTGTTTCCTAAAGGGCCAGAACAGTGAGCATGATCAGAAAAAAAGAACTGTGCTTCCTACACATTTTGGCCATATCTAGTTCAACTCTGCTTATGAAACTGACAAGAAAAGTAGCTCCTCTTCCGTCGAATACTCTGTACATGCTGGGACCAGATGCCAGTGCTATTTGCCCTGTGTTGACAAGGGAGCACAATAGTTACTCATCTTACCAGAAAACAACTCTTTCTCGTAGTACCAGAAACTGCATGTGATTCAACTCCATTTAGGACTGCAAAACAAATGCTAGCTCGCCTTACAAGAAACACACTCTGCTTTTGAGAAAAGAGCACTCTTCTACTCTTCTGTGTTTCCAATAGAGCCAGAACAGTGAGCTTGCTCAGAACAAAAGAACTGTGCCTCCTACACACAGGGACCAAATCTAGTTCAACTCTGCTTATGAAACTGACAAGAATAGTAGCTCCTCATCAGTCCAATACACTGTACATGCTGGGAACAGATGCCAGTGCTATTTGCCCTGTGTTGACAAGGGAGCACAATAGTTACTCATCTTACCAGAAAACAACTCTTTCTCGTAGTACCAGAAACTGCATGTGATTCAACTCCATTTAGGACAGTGAAACAAACGCTAGCTCGACTTACAAGAAACACACTCTGCTTTTGAGAAAAGAGCACCTTTCTACCCTCTTGTGTTACCTATGGGGTCCGAACTGTGAGCTTGCTCAGAACAAAAGAACTGTGCTTCCTACACACACGGGCCATATCTAGTTCAACTTTGCTTAGGAAACTGACAAGAACAGGATCTCCTCTTCTGTCCAATACACTGTACTTGCTGGGAACAGACGCGAGTGCTATTTGCACTGTGTATGGCAATGGGAGCGCAATAGTGACTCTTCTTACCAGAAAACAACTCTTTCTCATAGGACTAGAAACTGCATGGGATTCAACTCCATTTCTGACTGGGAAACAAACACTAGCTCGCCTAACAAGAAACACAGTCTGCTTTTGGGAAAAGAGCACTCTTCTACTCTTCTGTGTTTCCTATGGGGTCCGAACAGTGAGCATGCTCAGGACAAATGAACTGTGCTTCCTACACACACGGGCCATATCTAGTTCAACTCTGCTTAGGAAACTGACAAGAACAGTAGCTCCTCTTCAGTCCAATACACTGTACTTGCTGGGAACAGACTCCAGTGCTATTTGCACTGTGTATGGCAATGAATGCTCAATAGATACTCTTCTTACCAGAAAACAACTCTTGCTCGTAGGACCTGAAACTGCCTGAGATTCAACTCCATTTACGACTGGGAAACAAACGCTAGCTCGCCTTACAAGAAACACACTCTGCTTTTGAGAATAGAGCACTCTTCTACTCTACTGTGTTTCCTTTAGGGCCAGAACAGTGAGCTTGCTCAGAACAAAAGAACTGTAGTTCCTACACACACGGGACATAACTTGCTCAACTCTGCTTAGGAAACTGACAAGAACAGTAGCTCCTCTTCAGTGCAATACACTGAACTTGCTGGGAACATATGCAAGGGCTATTTGCACTGTGTATGGCAATGGGAGATCAATAGTGACTCTAATTACCAGAAAACAACTCTTGCTCGTAGGACCAGAAACTGCATGGGATTCAACTCCATTTAGGACTGGGAAACAAACGCTTGCTCGCCTTACAAGAAATACACTCTGCTTTTGAGAAACGAGCACTCTTCTACTCTACAGTGTTTCCTATAGGGCCAGAACAGTGAGCTTGCTCAGAACAAAAGAACTGTGCTTCCTACACACAGGGGCCATATCTAGTTCAACTCTGCTTATGAAACTGACAAGAATAGTAGCGCCTCTTCCGTCCAATACACTGTACATCCTGGGAACAGATGCCAGTGCTATTTGCCCTGTGTTGACAAAGGGATCGCAATAGTTACTCATCTTACCAGAAAACAACTCTTTCTCGTAGGAACAGAAACTGCATGTGACTCAACTCCATTTAGGACTAGGAAACAAAGGCTAGCTCGCCTTACAAGAACCACACTCTGCTTTTGAGAAAAGAGCACTCTTCTACTCTACTGTGTTTCCTAAGGTGTCCGAACAGTGAGCTTGCTCAGAACAAATGAACTGTGCTTCCTACACACACGGGCCATATCTAGCTCAACTCTGCTTAGGAAACTGACAAGAACAGTAGCTCCTCTTCAGTGCAATACACTGTACTTGCTGGGAATATACGCGAGGGCTATTTGCACTGTGTGTGGCAATGGGAGCTCAATAGTGACTCTACTTACCAGAAAACAACTCTTGCTCATAGGACCAAAAACTGCATGGTTTTCAACTCCATTTAGGACTGGGAAACCAACGCTAGCTCGCCTTACAGGAAACACACTCTGTTTTTGAGAAACGAGCACTCTTCTACTCTACAGTGTTTCCTATAGGGCCCAAACAGTGAGCTTGCTCAGAACAAAAGAACTGTGCTTCCTACACACACGGGCCATATCTAGTTAAACTCTGCTTAGGAAACTGACAAGAACAGGAGCCCCTCTTGTGTCCAATACACTGTACATGCTGGGAACAGAGGACCGTGCTATTTGCCCTGTGTATGACAATGGGAGCACAATAGTGACTTCTCTTACCAGAAAACAACTCTTGCTCGTCGGACCAGAAACTGCATGTGATTCAACTCCATTTAGGACTGGGAAACAAATCCTAGCTCACCTTACAAGAAACACACTCTGCTTTTGAGAAAAGAGCACTCTTCTACTCTACTGTGTTTCCAATAGAGCCAGAACAGTGAGCTTGCTCAGAACAAAAGAACTGTGCCTCCTACACACAGGGGCCATATCTAGTTCAACTCTGCTTATGAAACTGACAAGAATAGTAGCTCCTCAGCCGTCCAATACACTGTACATGCTGGGAACAGATGCCAGTGCTATTTGCCCTGTGTTGACAAGGGAGCGCAATAGTTACTCATCTTACCAGAAAACAACTCTTGCTCATAGGACCAGAAACTGCATGTGATTCAACTCCATTTAGTACTGGGAAAGAAACGCTAGCTCGCCTTACAAGAAACACACTCTGCTTTTGAGAAAAGAGCACCTTTCTACCCTACTGTGTTTCCTATAGGGCCAGAATAGTGAACTAGCTCAGAACAAAAGAACTGTGCTTCCTACACACATGAGCCATATCTAGTTCAACTCTGCTTGGTGTAATTGACAAGAACAGTAGCTCCTCTTCAGTCCAATAAACTGTACTTTCTGGGAACAGATGCAAGTGCTATTTGCAATGTGTATGGCAAAGGGAGCACAATCGTGACTCTTCTTACCAGAAAACAAGTCTTGCTCGTAGGACAAGAAACTGCATGGGATTCAACTCCATTTCTGACTGGGAAACAAACACTAGCTCGCCTTATAAGAAACACACTGCTTTTGAGAAAAGCGCACTCTTCTACTCTACTGTGTTTCCTATGGGATCCGAACAGTGAGCTTGCTCAGAACAAAAGAACTGTGCTTCCTACACACAGGGGCCATATCTAGTTCAACTCTGCTTAAGAAACAGACAAGAACAGTAGCTCCTCTTCAGTCCAAAACACTGTACTTGCTGGGAACAGACGCGAGTGCTATTTGCACTGTGTATGGCAATGGGAGCGCAATAATGACTTTCCTTACCAGAAAACAACTCTAGATCGTAAGACCAAAAACTGCATGTGATTCCACTCCATTTAGGACTAGGAAAAAAAACGCTAACTCGCCTTAAAAGAAACACACTCTGCTTTCGAGAAAAGAGCACTCTTCTACTCTACTGTGTTTCCTATAGGGCCAAAACAGTGAGCTTGCTCAGAATAAAAGAACTGTGCTTCCTACACACACGGGCCATATCTAGTTCAATTCTGCTTAGGAAACGGACAAGAACAGTAGCTTCGCTTCAGTCCAATACACGGTACTTGATGGGAACAGACGTGAGTGCTATTTGCACTGTGTGTGGCAACAGGAGCGCAATAATGACTTTCCTTACCAGAAAATAATTCTTGCTTGTAGGACAAGAAACTGCATGTGATTCAACTCTATTTAGAACTGGGAAACAAACTCTAGATTGCATTAAAATAAACACACTCCTCTTTTGAGAAAAGAGCACTCTTATACTCTACTGTGTTTCGTATGGGATCCTAACAATGAGCTTGCTCAGAAAAAAAGAAGTGTGCTTCCTACACACACGGGCTATATCTAGTTCAACTCTGCTTAGGAAACAGAAAAGAACAGGAGATCCTCTTCAGTCCAATACACTGTACTTGCTGGGAACATACGCCAGTGCTATTTGCACTGTGTATGGCAATGGGAGCACAATAGTAACTCTTCTTACCAGAAAACAACTCTTGATCATATGATGAGAACCTGCATGGGATTCAACTCCGTTTCTGACTGGGAAACAAACGCTTGCTCGCCTTACAAGAAACACACTCTGCTTTTGAGAAAAGAGCACTCTTCTACTCTACTGTGTTTCCTTTAGGGCCATAACAGTGAGCTTGCTCAGAACAAAAGAACTGTAGTTCCTAAACACGGGACATAGCTAGTTCAACTCTGCTTAGGCAACTGACAAGAACAGTAGATCCTCTTCAGTCCAATACACTGTACATGCTCTGAACAGACGCCAGTGCTATTTGTAATACGTATGACAATGGGAGCGCAATAGTGACTCTTCTTACCAGAAAACAGCTCTTGCTCATAGGACCAGAAACTGCATGTGATTCAACTCCATTTAGGACTGCGAAACAAATGCTAGCTCACCTTACAAGAAACACACTCTGCTTTTGAGAAAAGAGCACTCTTCTACTCTACTGTGTTTCCAATAGAGCCAGAACAGTGAGCTTGCTCAGAACAAAAGAACTGTGCCTCCTACACACAGGGGCCATATCGAGTTCAACTCTGCTTATGAAACTGACAAGAATAGTAGCTCCTCAGCCGTCCAATACACTGTACATGCTGGGACAGATGCCAGTGCTATTTGCCCTGTGTTGACAAGGGAGCGCAATAGTTACTCATCTTACCAGAAAACAACTCTTGCTCATAGGACCAGAAACTGCATGTGATTCAACTCCATTTAGGACTGGGAAAGAAACGCTAGCTCGCCTTACAAGAAACACACTCTGCTTTTGAGAAAAGAGCACCTTTCTACCCTACTGTGTTACCTATGGGGTCCGAACTGTGAGCTTGCTCAGAACAAAAGAACTGTGCTTCCTACACACACGGGCCATATCTAGTTCAACTCTGCTTAGGAAACTGACAAGAACAGTAGCTCCTCTTCAGTCCAATACACTGTACTTGCTGGGAACAGACGGGAGCACTATTTGCACTGTGTATGGCAATGAGAGCGCAATAGTGACTTTCCTTACCAGAAAACAACTCTTGCTCGTAGGACCAGAAACTGCATGTGATTCAACTCCATTTAGGAATGGAAAACAAACGCTAGCTCGCCTTACAAGAAACACACTCTGCTTTTGAAAAAGAGCACTCTTCTACACTACTGTGTTTCCTATGGGGTCCGAACAGTGAGCTTGCTCAGAACAAAAGAACTGTGCTTCCTACACACAGGGGCCACATCTAGTTCAACTCTGCTTAGGAAACTGACAAGAACAGTAGCTCATCTTCAGTCCAACACACTGTACTTGCGGGGAACAGACGCCAGTGCTATTTGCACTATGTATGGCACTGGTAGCGCAATAGTGACTTTCCTTACCAGAAAACAACTCTAGCTCATAGGACCAAAAACTGCATGTGATTCAACTCCATTTAGAACTGGGAAACAAACGCTAGCTCGCCTTACAAGAAACACACTTTGCTTTTGAGAAAAGATCACTCTTCTACTCTACTGTGTTTCCTATAGGGCCAGAACAGTGAGCTTGCTCAGAACAAAAGAACTGTGCTTCCTACACACACGGTCATATCTAGTTCAATTCTGCTTGGGAAACTGACAAGAACAGTAGATCCTCTTCAGTCCAATACACTGTACATGCTCTGAACAGACGCCAGTGCTATTTGTAATATGTATGACAATGGGAGTGCAATAGTGACTCTTCTTACCAGAAAACAACTCTTGTTCGTAGGACAAGAAACTGCATGGGATTCAACTCCATTTGTGACTGGGAAACAAACACTAGCTCGCCTTATAAGAAACACACACTGCTTTTGAGAAAAGCGCACTCTTCTACTCTACTGTGTTTCCTATAGGGCCAGAATAGTGAACCAGCTCAGAAAAAAGAACTGTGCTTCCTACACACATGAGCCATATCTAGTTCAACTCTGCTTGGGTAATTGACAAGAACAGTAGCTCCTCTTCAGTCCAATAAACTGTACTTTCTGGGAACAGATGCAAGTGCTATTTGCAATGTGTATGGCAAAGGGAGCACAATCGTGACTCTTCTTACCAGAAAACAAGTCTTGCTCGTAGGACAAGAAACTGCATGGGATTCAACTCCATTTCTGACTGGGAAACAAACACTAGCTCGCCTTATAAGAAACACACTGCTTTTGAGAAAAGCGCACTCTTCTACTCTACTGTGTTTCCTATGGGATCCGAACAGTGAGCTTGCTCAGAACAAAAGAACTGTGCTTCCTACACACAGGGGCCATATCTAGTTCAACTCTGCTTAGGAAACTGACAAGAACAGTAGCTCCTCTTCAGTCCAAAACACTGTACTTGCTGGGAACAGACGCGAGTGCTATTTGCACTGTGTATGGCAATGGGAGCGCAATAATGACTTTCCTTACCAGAAAACAACTCTAGCTCGTAAGACCAAAAACTGCATGTGATTCCACTCCATTTAGGACTAGGAAAAAAAACGCTAACTCGCCTTAAAAGAAACACACTCTGCTTTTGAGAAAAGAGCACTCTTCTACTCTACTGTGTTTCCTATAGGGCCAAAACAGTGAGCTTGCTCAGAATAAAAGAACTGTGCTTCCTACACACACGGGCCATATCTAGTTCAATTCTGCTTAGGAAACGGACAAGAACAGTAGCTTCGCTTCAGTCCAATACACGGTACTTGATGGGAACAGACGTGAGAACTATTTGCACTGTGTGTGGCAACGGGAGCGCAATAATGACTTTCCTTACCAGAAAATAATTCTTGCTTGTAGGACAAGAAACTGCATGTGATTCAACTCTATTTAGAACTGGGAAACAAACTCTAGATTGCATTAAAATAAACACACTCCTCTTTTGAGAAAAGAGCACTCTTATACTCTACTGTGTTTCGTATGGGATCCGAACAGTGAGCTTGCTCAGAAAAAAAGAAGTGTGCTTCCTACACACACGGGCAATATCTAGTTCAACTCTGCTTAGGAAACAGAAAAGAACAGGAGATCCTCTTCAGTCCAATACACTGTACTTGCTGGGAACATACGCCAGTGCTATTTGCACTGTGTATGGCAATGGGAGCACAATAGTAACTCTTCTTACCAAAAAACATCTCTTGATCGTATGATGAGAACCTGCATGGGATTCAACTCCGTTTCTGACTGGGAAACAAAAGCTTGCTCGCCTTACAAGAAACACACTCTGCTTTTGAGAAAAGAGCACTCTTCTACTCTACTGTGTTTCCTTTAGGGCCATAACAGTGAGCTTGCTCAGAACAAAAGAACTGTAGTTCCTAAACACACGGGACATAGCTAGTTCAACTCTGCTTATGCAACTGACAAGAACAGTAGATCCTCTTCAGTCCAATACACTGTACATGCTCTGAACAGACGCCAGTGCTATTTGTAATACGTATGACAATGGGAGCGCAATAGTGACTCTTCTTACCAGAAAACAACTCTTGCTCATAGGACCAGAAACTGCATGTGATTCAACTCCATTTAGGACTGCGAAACAAATGCTAGCTCACCTTACAAGAAACACACTCTGCTTTTGAGAAAAGAGCACTCTTCTACTCTCTGTGTTTCCACTGGGGTCCAAATAGTGAGCTTGCTCTGAACAAAAGAACTGTGCTTCCTACACACACGGGCCATATCTAGTTCAACTCTGCTTAGGATACTGACAAGAACAGTAGCTCCTCTTCAGTCCAATAAACTGTACTTGCTGGGAACAGACGCGAGAGCTATTTGCACTGTATATGGCAATGGGAGCACAATAGTGACTCTTCTTACCAGAAAACAACTCTTGCTCATAGGACCAGAAACTGCATGTGATTCAACTCCATTTAGGACGGGAAACAAACGCTAGCTCGTCTTACAAGAAACACTCTCTGCTTTTGAGAAAAGAACACTCTTTTACTCTACTGTGTTTCCTATAGGGCCAGAATAGTGAGCTTGCTCAGAACAAAAGAACTGTGCTTCCTACACACACGGGCTATATCGAATTCATCTCTGCTTAGGAATCTGACAAGAACAGTAGCTCCTCTTCAGTCCAATACACTGTACTTGCTGGGAACAGACGCCAGTGCTATTTGCCCTGTGTATGACAATGGGAGCTCAATAGTGATTCTTCTTACCAGAAAAAAACTCTTGCTCGTAGGACCAGAAGCTGCATGTGATTCCACTCCATATAGGACTGCGAAACAAACACTAGCTCGCCTTACCAGAAACACACTCTGCTTCTCAGAAAAAAAGCACTCTTCTACTCTACAGTGTTTCCTATGGGGTCCGAACAGTGAGCTTGCTCAGAACAAAACAACTGTGCTTCCTACACACACGGGCCATATCTAGTTCAACTCTATTTAAAACTGACAAGAACAGTAGCTCCTCTTCAGTCCAATACACTGTACTTAATGGGAACAGACGCGAGTGCTATTTGCACTGTGTATGACAATGGGAGCGCAATAGTGACTCTTCTTACCAGAAAGCAACTCGTGCGCGTAGGACCAGAAACTGCATGTGATTCAACTCCATTTAGGACTGCGAAACAAACGCTAGCTCGTCTTACAAGAAACACCCTCTGCTTTTGAGAAAAGAGCACTCTTCTACTCTACAGTTTGTCCTTTGGGATCCAAACAGTGAGCTTGCTCTGAACAAAAGAACTGTGCTTCCTACACACACGGGCCATATCTAGTTGAACTCTGCTTAGGAAACTGACAAGAACAGTAGCTCATCTTCAGTCCAACACACTGTACTTGCGGGGAAAAGACGTGAGTGCTATTTGCACTATGTATGGCAATGGTAGCGCAAAAGTGACTCTCCTTACCAGAAAACAACTCTAGCTCATAGGACCAAAAACTGCATGTGATTCAACTCCATTTAGGACTGGGAAACAAACGCTAGCTCGCCTTACAAGAAACACACTCTGCTTTTGAGAAAAGAGCACTCTTCTATTCTACTGTGTTTTCTATGGGTTTCAAACAGTGAGCTTGCTCAGAACAAAAGAATTGTGCATCCTTCACACACGGGCCATATCTAGTTCAACTCTGCTTAGGAAACTGACAAGAACAGTAGCTTCTCTTCAGTCCAATACACTGTACTTGCTGGGAACAGACTCCAGTGCTATTTGCCCTGTGTATGACAATGGGAGCGCAAGTGTGACTCTTCTTACCAGAAAACAACTCTTGCTCGTAGGACCAGAAACTTCATGTGATTCAACGCCATTTAGGACTGGGAAACAAACGCTAGCCCGCCTTACAAGTAGCACACTCTGCTTTTGAGGAAGGAGCACTCTTCTACTCTACTGTTTTTCCTTTAGCGCCAGAACAGTGAGCTTGCTCAGAACAAAAGAACTGTGCTTCCTACACACATGGCCATATCTAGTTCAATTCTGCTTAGGAAACTGACAAGAACAGTAGATCCTCTTCAGTCCAATACACTGTACGTGCTGGGAACAGACTCGAGTGCTATTTGCCCTGTGTATGACAATGGGAGTGCAATAGTGTCTCTTCTTACCAGAAAACAACTCTTGCTCGTAGGACCAGAAACTGCATGTGATTCAACTCCATTTCTGACTGGGAAACAAACACTAGCTCGCCTTACAAGAAACAGACTCTGCTTTTGAGAAAACAGCACTCTTCTACTCTACTGGGATTCCTATGGGGTCTGAACAGTGAGCTTGCTCAGAACAAAACAACTGTGCTTCCTACACAAACGAGCCATATCTAGTTGAACTCTGCTTAGGAAACTGACAAGAACAGTAGCTCCTCTTCAGTCCAATACACTGTACTTGCTGCGAACAGATGCGAGTGCTATTTGCACTGTGTATGAAAATGGGAGCACAATAGTGACTCTTCTTACCAGAAAACAACTCTTGCTCGTAGGACCAGAAACTGCATGGGATTCAACGCCATTTCTGACTGGGAAACAAACACTAGCTCGCCTTACAAGAAACACACTCTGCTTTTGAGAAAAGAGCACTCTTCTACTCTACTGTGTTTTCTATGGGGTCCGAACAGTGAGCTTGCTCAGAACAAAAGAACTGTGCATCCTACGCACACGGGCCATATCTAGTTCAACTCTGCTTAGGAAACTGACAAGAACAGTAGCTCCTTTTCAGTCCAGTACACTGTACTTGCTGGGAACAGACGCGAGGGCTATTTGTACTGTGTATGGCAAAAGGAGCGCAATAGTGACTATTCTAACCAGAAAACAACTCTTGCTCGTAGGACCAGAAACTGCATTTGTATTTCAACTCCATTTAGGACTGGGAAACAAACGCTAGCTCTCCTTACAAGAAACACACTCTGCTTTTGAGAAAAGAGCACTCTTCTACTCTATTGTGTTTCCTATAGGGCCAGAATAGTGAGCTTTCTCAGAACAAAAGAACTGTGCTTCCTACACTCATGGCCATATCTAGTTCAATTCTGCTTAGGAAACTGACAACAACAGTAGATCCTCTTCAGTCCAATACACTGTACATGCTGGGAATAGACGCCAGTGCTATTTGCCCTGTGTATGACAAGGGGGCTCAATAGTGACTCTACTTACCAGAAAATAACTCTTGCTCGTAGGACCGCAAACTGCATATGATTCAACTCCACTTAGGACAGGAAAACAAACGCTAGCTTGCCTTACAAGAAACACACTATGCTTTTGAGAAAAGGGCACTCTTCTACTCTACAGTGTTTCCTATGGGGTCCGAACAGTGAGCTTGCTCAGAACAAAAGAACTGTGCATCCTACACACACGGGCCATATCTAGTTCAACTCTGCTTAGGAAACTGACAAGAACAGTAGCTCCTCTTCAGTCCAATACACTGTACTTGATGGGAACAGACCCGAGTCATATTTGCACAATGTTTGGCAATGGGAGCTCAATAGTGACTTTACTTACCAGAAAACAACTCTTGCTGGTAGGAACAAAAACTGCATGTGATTCAACTCCATTTAGGACTGGGAAACAAACGCTAGCTCGCCTTACAAGAAACACACTCTGCTTTTGAGAAAAGAGCACTCTTCTACTCTACTGTGTTTCCTATAGGGCCAAAACAGTGAGCTTGCTCAGAATAAAAGAACTGTGCTTCCAAAACACACGGCCATATCTAGTTCAGTTCTGCTTAGGAAACTGACAAGAACAGTAGATCCTCTTCAGTCCAATACACTGTACTTGCTGATAAGAGACGTGAGTGCTATTTGAACTGTGTATGACAATGGGAGCACAATAGTGATTCTTCTTACCAGAAAACAACTCTTGCTTAGGACCGCAAACTACATATGATTCAACTCCACTTAGGACAGGAAAACAAACGCTAGCTTGCCTTACTAGAAACACACTATGCTTTTGAGAAAAGGGCACTCTTCTACTCTACAGTGTTTTCTATGGGGTCCGAACAGTGAGCTTGCTCAGAACAAAAGAACTGTGCTTCCTACACACACGGCCATATCTACTTCAATTCTGCTTAGGAAACTGACAAGAACAGTAGATCCTCTTCAGTCCAATACACTGTACATGCTGGGAACAGACGCCAGTGCTATTTGCCCTGTGTATGATAATGGGAGAGCAATAGTGACTCTTCTTAACAGAAAACAACTCTTGCTCGTAGGACTGCAAACTGCATGTGATTCAACTCCATTTAGGAGAGGGAAACAAAGGCTAGTTCGCCTTACAAGAAACACACTATGCTTTTGAGAAAAGAGCACTCTTCTACTATACTCTCTTTCCTTTAGGGCCAGAATAGTGAGCTTGCTCAGAACAAAAGAACTGTGCTTCCTACACACACGGCCATATCTAGTTCAACTGTGCTTATGAAACTGACAAGAATAGTAGATCCTCCTCAGTCCAATACAGTGTACTTGCTGGGAACAGACGCCAGTGCTGTTTGCCCTGTGTATGACAATGGGAGCGCAATAGTGACTCTTCTTACCAGAAAACAACTCTTGCTCGTAGGACCAGAAACTGCATGTGATTCAACTCCATTTAGGATGGGGAAACAAACACTAGCTCGCCTTAAAAGAAACACTCTCTGCTTTTGAGAAAAGAGCACTCTTCTATTCTACTGTGTTTTCTATGGGTTTCAAACAGTGAGCTTGCTCAGAACAAAAGAATTGTGCATCCTTCACACATGGGCCATATCTAGTTCAACTCTGCTTAGGAAACTGACAAGAACAGTAGCTCCTCTTCAGTCCAATACACTGTACTTGCTGGGAACAGACTCCAGTGCTATTTGCCCTGTGTATGACAATGGGAGCGCAAGTGTGACTCTTCTTACCTGAAAACAACTCTTGCTCGTAGGACCAGAAACTGCATGTGATTCAACGCCATTTAGGACTGGGAAACAAACGCTAGCTTGCCTTACAAGTAGCACACTCTGCTTTTGAGGAAGGAGCACTCTTCTACTCTACTGTTTTTCCTTTAGCGCCAGAACAGTGAGCTTGCTCAGAACAAAAGAACTGTCCTTCCTACACATATGGCCATATCTAGTTCAATTCTGCTCAGGAAACTGACAAGAACAGTAGATCCTCTTCAGTACAATACACTGTACTTGCTCGGAACAGACGCGAGTGCTATTTGCCCTGTGTATGACAGTGGGAGTGCAATAGTGTCTCTTCTTACCAGAAAACAACTCTTGCTCGTAGGACCAGAAACTGCATGTGATTCAACTCCATTTCTGACAGGAAAACAAACGCTAGCTTGCCTTACAAGAAACACACTATGCTTTTGAGAAAAGGGCACTCTTCTAGTCTACAGTGTTTTCTATGGCGTACGAACAGTGAGCTTGCTCAGAACAAAAGAACTGTGCTTCCTACACTCACGGCCATATCTACTTCAATTCTGCTTAGGAACCTGACAAGAACAGTAGATCCTCTTCAGTCCAATACACTGTACATGCTGGGAACAGACGCCAGTGCTATTTACCCTGTGTATGACAATGGGAGAGCAATAGTGACTCTTTTAACAGAAAACAACTCTTGCTCATAGGACTGCAAACTGCATGTGATTCAACTCCATTTAGGAGAGGGAAACAAATGCTAGTTCGCCTTACAAGAAACACACTATGCTTTTGATAAAAGAGCACTCTTCTACTATACTGTGTTTCATTTAGGGCGAGAATAGTGAGCTTGCTCAGAACAAAAGAACTGTGCTTCCTACACACACGGCCATATCTAGTTCAACTGTGCTTTAGGAAACTGACAAGAACAGTAGCTCCTCTTCAGTCCAATACACTGTACTTGCTGGGAACAGACGTGAGTGCTATTTGCACTGTGTATGGCAATGGGAGCACAATAGTGATTTCCCTTACCAGAAAACAACTCTTGCTCGTAGGACCAAAAACTGCATGTGATTCAACTCCATTTAGGACGGGGAAACAAACACTAGCTCGCCTTACAAGAAACACACTCTGCTTTTGAGAAAAGAGCACTCTTCTATTCCACTGTGTTTTCTATGGGTTTCAAACAGTGAGCTTGCTCAGAACAAAAGAATTGTGCATCCTTCACACACGGGCCATATCTAGTTCAACTCTGCTTAGGAAACTGACAAGAACAGTAGCTCCTCTCCAGTCCAATACACTGTACTTGCTGGGAACAGACTCCAGTGCTATTTGCCCTATGTATGACAATGGGAGCGCAAGTGTGACTCTTCTTACCTGAAAACAACTCTTGCTCGTAGGACCAGAAACTGCATGTGATTCAACGCCATTTAGGACTGGGAAACAAACGCTAGCTCGCCTTACAAGTAGCACACTCTGCTTTTGAGGAAGGAGCACTCTTCTACTCTACTGTTTTTCCTTTAGCGCCAGAACAGTGAGCTTGCTCAGAACAAAAGAACTGTCCTTCCTACACACATGGCCATATCTAGTTCAATTCTGCTCAGGAAACTGACAAGAACAGTAGCTCCTCTTCAGTCCAATACACTGTACATGCTGGGAACAGACGCCAGTGCTATTTGCCCTGTGTATGACAATGGGAGCGCAATAGTGACTCTTCTTACGAGAAAACAACTCTTGCTCGTAGGACCGCAAACTGCATATGATTCAACTCCACTTAGGACAGGAAAACAAACGCTAGCTTGCCTTACAAGAAACACACTATGCTTTTGAGGAAAGGGCACTCTTCTACTCTACAGTGTTTTCTATGGGGTCCAAACAGTGAGCTTGCTCAGAACAAAAGAACTGTGTTTCCTACACACACGGGCCATATCTGGTTCAACTCTGCTTAGGAAACTGACAAGAACAGTAGCTCCTCTTCAGTCCAATACACTGTACTTGCTGGGAACAGACACGAGGGCTATTTGTACTGTGTATGGCAAAAGGAGCGCAATAGTGACTATTCTAACCAGAAAACAACTCCTGCTCGTAGGACTAGAAACTGCATGTGTATTTCAACTCCATTTAGGACTGGGAAACAAATGCTAGCTCACCTTACAAAAACCACACTCTGCTTTTGAGAAAAGAGCTCTCTTCTACTCTACTGTGTTTCCTATGGGGTTCGAACAGTGAGCTTGCTCAGAACAAAAGAACTGTGCTTCCTACACACACGGGCCATATCTAGTTCAACTCTGATTAGGAAACTTACGAGAACAGTAGCTCCTCTTCAGTCCAATACATTGTACTTGCTGGGAACAGATGCGCGTGCTATTTGCAATGTGTATGGCAATGGGAGCTCAACAGTGACTTTCCTTCCCAGAAAGCAACTCTTGCTCATAGGACCAAAAACTGCATGTGATTCAACTCCATTTAGGACTGGGAAACAAACGCTAGCTCGCCTTACAAGAAACACACTCTGCTTTTGATAAAAGAGCACTCTTCTACTCTACTGTGTTTCCTATGGGGTCCAAACAGTGAGCTTGCTCAGAACAAAAGATCTGTGCATCCTACACACACGGGCCATATCTAGTTCAAGTCCGCTTAGGAAACTGACAAGAACAGTAGCTCCTCTTCAGTCCAATACACTGTACTTGCTGGGAACAGTCGCGAGTGCTACTTAAACAGTGTATGTCATTGGGAGCACAATAGTGACTTTCATTACCATAAAACAACTCTTGCTTCTAGGACCAGAAACTGCATGTGATTCAACTCCATTTAGGACTGGGAAACATACGCTATCTCGCCTTACAAGAAACACACTCTGATTTTGAGAAAAGAGCACTCTTCTACTCTACTGTGTTTCCTATGGGGTCCGAACAGTGAGCTTGCTCAGAACAAAAGAACTGTGCTTCCTACACACACGGGCCATATCTAGTTCAACTCTGCTTAGGAAACTGACTAGAACAGTAGCTCCTCTTCAGTTCAATACACTGTACTTGCTGGGAACAGTCGCGAGTGCTACTTGAGCAGTGTATGGCATTATGAGCGCAATAGTGACTTTCCTTACCAGAAAACAACTCTTGCACGTAGGACCAGAAACTGCATGGGATTAAACTCCATTTAGGAATGGGAAACAAAAGCTATCTCGCCTTACAAGAAACACACTCTGCTTTTGAGAAAAGAGCACTCTTCTACTCTAATGTGTTTCCTATGGGGTCCGAACAGTGAGCTTGCTCAGAACAAAAGATCTGTGCTTCCTACACACACCGGCCATATCTAGTTCAACTCTGCTTAGGAAACGGACAAGAACAGTAGCTCCTCTTCAGTTCAATATACTGTCCTTGCTGGGAACAGACGCGAGTGCTATTTGTACTGTGTATGGCAATGGGAGCGCAATAGTGACTTTCCATACCAGAAAACAATTCTTGTTCGTAGGACCAGAAACTGCATGGCATTCAACTCCATTTAGGACTGGGAAACAAACGCTAGATCGCCTTAAAAGAAACACAGTCTGCTTTAGAGAAATAGCACTCTTCTACTCTACTGTGTTTCCTATGGGGTCCGATGGGGTCCGAAGAGTGAGCTTGCTGAGAACAAAAGATCTGTGCTTCCTACACACACGGCCATATCTAGTTCATTTCTGCTTAGGAACCTGACAAAAACAGTAGATCCTCTTCAGTCGAATACACTGTACATGCTGGGAACAGACGCCAGTGCTATTTGCCCTGTGTATGACAATGGGAGCGCAATAGTGACTCTTCTTACCAGAAAACAACTCTTGCTCGTAGGACCAGAATCTGCATGTGATTCAACTCCATTTAGGACTGGGAAACAAACGCGAGCTTGCCGTACAAGAAACGCACTCTGCCGGGCGGTGGTGGCGCACGCCTTTAATCCCAGCACTCGGGAGGCAGAGCCAGGCGGATCTCTGTGAGTTCGAGGCCAGGCTGGGCTACCAAGTGAGTTCCAGGAAAGGCACAAAGCTACACAGATAAACCCTGTCTCGGAAAAAAAAAAAAGAAACGCACTCTGCTTTTGTTAAAAGAGCACTCTTCTACTCTTCTGTGTTTCCTATGGGGTCCGAACAGTGAGGTTGCTCAGAACAAAAGAACTGTGCTTCCTACACACAGGGGCCATATCTAGTTCAACTCTGCTTAGGAAACTGAGAAGAACAGTAGATCCTCTTCAGTCCAATAACTGTACTTTCTGGGAACTGACGCGAGTGCTATTTGCACTGTGTATGGCAATGGGAGCACAATAGTGACTTTCCTTACCAGAAAACAACTCTTGCTCATAGGACCGGATACTGCATGTGACTCAACTCCATTTAGGACTGGGAAACAAATGCTAGCTCGCCTTACAAGAAACACACTCTGCTTTTGAGAAAAGAGCACTCTTCTACTCTACCGTGTTTCCTTTAGGGCCAGAACAGTCAGGTTGCTCAAACAAAAGAACTGTGCTTCCTACACACACGGGCCATATCTAGTTCAACTCTGCTTAGGAAACTGACAAGAACAATAGCTCCTCTTCAGTTCAATATACTGTCCTTGCTGGGAACAGACGCGAGTGCTATTTGCACTGTGTATGGCAATGGGAGCGCAATAGTGACTTTCCTTACCAGAAAACAATTCTTGCTCGTAGGACAAGAAACTGCATGGGATTCAGCTCCATTTAGGACTGGGAAACAAACGCTAGATCACCTTACAAGAAACACAGTCTGCTTTAGAGAAAATAGCACTCTTCTACTCTACTGTGTTTCCTATGGGGTCCGATGGGGTCCGAAGAGTGAGCTTGCTGAGAACAAAAGATCTGTGCTTCCTACACACACGGCCATATCTAGTTCAATTCTGCTTAGGAACCTGACAAAAACAGTAGATCCTCTTCAGTCCAATACACTGTACTTGCTGGGAACAGGCACGAGTGCTATTTGAACAGTGTATGGCAATGGGAGCACAATAGTGACTTTTTTTTTACCAGAAAACAACTCTTGCCCGTAGGACCAGAAACTGCATGTGATTCAACTCCATTTAGGACTGGGAAACAAACGCTATCTCGCCTTACAAGAAACAAACTCTGCTTTTGAGAAAAGCGCACTCTTCTACTCTACTGTGTTTCCTATGGGGTCCAAACAGTGAGCTTGCTCACAACAAAAGAACTGTGCTTCCTACACACACGGGCCATATCTAGTTCAACTCTGCTTATTAAACTGACAAGAAGAGTAGCTCTGCTTCAGTCAAATACACTGTACTTGCTGGGAACAGACGCGAGTGCTATTTCCACTGTGTATGGCAATGGGAGCGCAATAGTGCCTCTTCTTACCAGAAAACAACTCTTGCTTATAGGACCAGAATCTGCATGTGATTCAACTCCATTTAGGACTGGGAAACAAACGCGAGCTCGCCATACAAGAAACGCACTCTGCTTTTGAGAAAAGAGCACTCTTCTACTCTTCTGTGTTTCCTATGGGGTCCGAACACTGAACTTGCTCAGAACAAAAGCACTGTGATTCCTACACACACGGGCCATATCTAGTTCAACTCTGCTTAGGAAACTGAGAAGAACAGTAGATCCTCTTCAGTCCAGTACACTGTATTTTCTGGGAACTGACGCGAGTGCTATTTGCACTGTGTATGGCAATGGGAGCGCAATAGTGACTTTCCTTACCAGAAAACAACTCTTGCTCATAGGACCGGAAACTGCATGTGACTCAAGTCCATTTAGGACTGGGAAACAAATGCTAGCTCGCCTTACAAGAAACACACTCTGCTTTTGAGAAAAGAGCACTCTTCTACTCTACCGTGTTTCCTTTAGGGCCAGAACAGTCAGGTTGCTCAGAACAAAGGAACTGTGCTTCCTACACACACGGGCCATATCTAGTTCAACTCTGCTTAGGAAACTGTCAAGAACAGTAGCTCCTTTTCAGTCCAATACACTGTACATGCTGGGAACAGATGACAGTGCTATTTGCCCTGTGTATGACAATGGGAGCACAAAAGTGACTCTTCTTACCAGAAAACCATTCTTGCTCGTAGAACCAGAAACTGCATGTGATTCAACTCCATTTAGGACTGGGAAACAAACGCTAGCTTGCCTTACAAGAAACACACTCTGCTTTTGAGAAAAGAGCACTCTTCTACTCTACTGTGTTTCCTACGGGGTCCGAACAGTGAGCTTGCTCAGAACAAAAGAACTGTGCTTCCTACACACGGGCCACATCTAGTTCAACTCTGCTTAGGAAACTGACAAGAACAGTAGCTCCTCTTCAGTTCAATACACTGTACTTGCTGGGAACAGGCACGAGTGCTATTTGAACAGTGTATGGCAATGGGAGCACAATAGTGACTTTTTTTTTTACCAGAAAACAACTCTTGCCCGTAGGACCAGAAACTGCATGTGATTCAACTCCATTTAGGACTGGGAAACAAACGCTACCTAGCCTTACAAGAAACAAACTCAGCTTTTGAGAAAAGCGCACTCTTCTACTCTACTGTGTTTCCTATGGGGTCCAAACAGTGAGCTTGCTCACAACAAAAGAACTGTGCTTCCTACACACACGGGCCATATCTAGTTCAACTCTGCTTATTAAACTGACAAGAAGAGTAGCTCTGCTTCAGTCAAATACACTGTACTTGCTGGGAACAGACGCGAGTGCTATTTCCACTGTGTATGGCAATGGGAGCGCAATAGTGACTTTCCTTACCAGAAAACAATTCTTGCTCGTAGGACCAGAAACTGCATGTGACTAAAATCCATTTACGACTGGGAAACAAACGCTAGCTCGCCTTACAAGAAACGCACTCTGCTTTTGAGAAAAGAGCTCTCTTCTACTCTACTGTGTTTCCTTTAGGGCCAGAACAGTTAGGTTGCTCAGAACAAAATAACTGTGCTTCCTACACACAGGGGACATATCTAGTTCAACTCTGCTTAGGAAACTGACAAGAACAGTAGCTCCTCTTCAGTTCAATATACTGTCCTTGCTGGGAACAGACGCGAGTGCTATTTGCACTGTGTATGGCAATGGGAGCGCAATAGTGACTTTCCTTACCAGAAAACAATTCTTGCTCGTAGGACCAGAAACTGCATGGGATTCAACTCCATTTAGGACTGGGAAACAAACGCTAGATCGCCTTACAAGAAACACAGTCTGCTTTAGAGAAAATAGCACTCTTCTACTCTACTGTGTTTCCTATGGGGTCCGATGGGGTCCGAAGACTGAGCTTGCTGAGAACAAAAGATCTGTGCTTCCTACACACACGGCCATATCTAGTTCAATTCTGCTTAGGAACCTGACAAGAACAGTAGATCCTCTTCAGTCCAATACACTGTACATGCTGGGAACAGACGCCAGTGCTATTTACCCTGTGTATGACAATGGGAGAGCAATAGTGACTCTTCTTAACAGAAAACAACTCTTGCTCGTAGGACTGCAAACAGCATGTGATTCAACTCCATTTAGGAGAGGGAAACAAACGCTAGTTCGCCTTCCAAGAAACACACTACGCTTTTGAGAAAAGAGCACTCTTCTACTATACTGTGTTTCATTTAGGGCCAGAATAGTGAGCTTGCTCAGAACAAAAGAACTGTGCTTACTACACACACGGCCATATCTAGTTCAACTGTGCTTATGAAACTGACAAGAATAGTAGATCCTCCTCAGTCCAATACAGTGTACTTGCTGGGAACAGACGCCAGTGCTGTTTGCCCTGTGTATGACAATGGGAGCGCAATAGTGACTCTTCTTACCAGAAAACAACTCTTGCTCGTAGGACCAGAAACTGCATGTGATTCAACTCCATTTAGGACTGGGAAACAAACCCTAGCTCACCTTATAAGGAAACAAACTCT
Organism: Peromyscus eremicus; assembly: GCF_949786415.1. Classification (NCBI taxonomy): domain Eukaryota; kingdom Metazoa; phylum Chordata; class Mammalia; order Rodentia; family Cricetidae; genus Peromyscus; species Peromyscus eremicus. Next base: position 207,106 of record NW_026734788.1, on the reverse strand, counting down.
GCTTCTGAGAAAAGGGCACTCTTCTACTCTACTGTGTTTCCTATGGGGTCCGAACAGTGAGCTTGCTCAGAACAAAAGAACTGTGCTTCCTACACACACGGGCCATATCTAGTTCAACTCTGCTTAGGAAACTGACAAGAACAGTAGCTCCTCTTCAGTCCAATACACTGTACTTGCTGGGAACAGACGCGAGTGCTATTTGCACTGTGTATGTCAATGGGAGCGCAATAGTGATTTCCCTTACCAGAAAACAACTCTTGCTCGTAGGACGAAAAACTGCATGTGATTCAACTCCATTTAGGACGGGGAAACAAACACTAGCTCGCCTTACAAGAAACACTCTCTGCTTTTGAGAAAAGAGCACTCTTCTATTCCACTGTGTTTTCTATGGGTTTCAAACAGTGAGCTTGCTCAGAACAAAAGAATTGTGCATCCTTCACACACGGGCCATATCTAGTTCAACTCTGCTTAGGAAACTGACAAGAACAGTAGCTCCTCTTCAGTCCAATACACTGTACTTGCTGGGAACAGACTCCAGTGCTATTTGCCCTGTGTATGACAATGGGAGCGCAAGTGTGACTCTTCTTACCTGAAAACAACTCTTGCTCGTAGGACCAGAAACTGCATGTGATTCAACGCCATTTAGGACTGGGAAACAAACGCTAGCTCGCCTTACAAGTAGCACACTCTGCTTTTGAGGAAGGAGCACTCTTCTACTCTACTGTTTTTCCTTTAGCGCCAGAACAGTGAGCTTGCTCAGAACAAAAGAACTGTCCTTCCTACACACATGGCCATATCTAGTTCAATTCTGCTCAGGAAACTGACAAGAACAGTAGATCCTCTTCAGTCCGATACACTGAACTTGCTTGGAACAGACGCGAGTGCTATTTGCCCTGTGTATGACAATGGGAGAGCAATAGTGTCTCTTCTTACCAGAAAACAACTCTTGCTCGTAGGACCAGAAACTGCATGGGATTAAACTCCATTTCTGACTGGGAAACAAACACTAGCTCGCCTTACAAGAAACACACTCTGCTTTTGAGAAAAGAGCACTCTTCTACTATACTGTGTTTTCTATGGGGTCCGAACAGTGAGCTTGCTCAGAACAAAAGAACTGTGCATCCTACACACACGGGCCATATCTAGTTCAACTCTGCTTAGGAACCTGACAAGAACAGTAGCTCCTTTTCAGTCCAGTACACTGTACTTGCTGGGAACAGACGCGAGGGCTATTTGTACTGTGTATGGCAAAAGGAGTGCAATAGTGACTATTCTAACCAGAAAACAACTCTTGCTCGTAGGACCAGAAACTGCATTTGTATTTCAACTCCATTTAGGACTGGGAAACAAACACTAGCTCTCCTTACAAGAAACACACTCTGCTTTTGAGAAAAGAGCACTCTTCTACTATACTGTGTTTCCTTTAGGGCCAGAATAGTGAGCTTGCTCAGAACAAAAGAACTGTGCTTCCTACACACACGGCAATATCTAGTTCAACTGTGCTTATGAAACTGACAAGAACAGTAGATCCTCCTCAGTCCAATACAGTGTACTTGCTGGGAACAGACGCCAGTGCTGTTTGCCCTGTGTTTGACAATGGGAGCGCAATAGTGACTCTTCTTACCAGAAAACAACTCTTGCTCGTAGGACCAGAAACTGCATGTGATTCAACTCCATTTAGGACTGGGAAACAAACACTAGCTCACCTTATAAGGAAACAAACTCTGCTTCTGAGAAAAGGGCACTCTTCTACTCTACTGTGTTTCCTATGGTGTCCGAACAGTGAGCTTGCTCAGAACAAAAGAACTGTGCTTCCTACACACACGGGCCATATCTAGTTCAACTCTGCTTAGGAAACTGACAAGAACAGTAGCTCCTCTTCATTCCAATACACTGTACTTGCTGGGAACAGACGCGAGTGCTATTTGCACTGTGTATGGCAATGGGAGCACAATAGTGATTTCCCTTACCAGAAAACAACTCTTGCTCGTAGGACCAAAAACTGCATGTGATTCAACTCCATTTAGGACGGGGAAACAAACACTAGCTCGCCTTACAAGAAACACTCTCTGCTTTTGAGATAAGAGCACTCTTCTACTCTACTGTGTTTTCTATGGGGTTAAACAGTGAGCTTGCTCACAACAAAAGAATTGTGCATCCTTCACACATGGGCCATATCTAGTTCAACTCTGTTTAGGAAACTGACAAGAACAGTAGCTCCTCTTCAGTCCAATACACTGTACTTGCTGGGAACAGACTCCAGTGCTATTTGCCCTGTGTATGACAATGGGAGCTCAAGTGTGACTCTTCTTACCAGAAAAAAACTCTTGCTTGTAGGACCAGAAACTGCATGTGATTCAACTCCATTTCTGACTGGGAAACAAACACTAGCTCGCCTTACAAGAAACAGACTCTGCTTTTGAGAAAACAGCACTCTTCTACTCTACTGGGTTTCCTATGGGGTCTGAACAGTGAGCTTGCTCAGAACAAAACAACTGTGCTTCCTACACAAACGAGCCATATCTAGTTCAACTCTGCTTAGGAAACTGACAAGAACAGTAGCTCCTCTTCAGTCCAATACACTGTACTTGCTGCGAACAGATGCGAGTGATATTTGCACTGTGTATGACAATGGGAGCACAATAGTGACTCTTCTTACCAGAAAACAACTCTTGCTCTTAGCACCAGAAACTGCATGGGATTAAACTCCATTTCTGACTGGGAAACAAACACTAGCTCGCCTTACAAGAAACACACTCTGCTTTTGAGAAAAGAGCACTCTTCTACTCTACTGTGTTTTCTATGGGGTCCGAACAGTGAGCTTGCTCAGAACAAAAGAACTGTGCATCCTACACACACGGGCCATATCTAGTTCAACTCTGCTTAGGAACCTGACAAGAACAGTAGCTCCTTTTCAGTCCAGTACACTGTACTTGCTGGGAACAGACGCGAGGGCTATTTGTACTTTGTATGGCAAAAGGAGCGCAATAGTGACTATTCTAACCAGAAAACAACTCTTGCTCGTAGGACCAGAAACTGCATTTGTATTTCAACTCCATTTAGGACTGGGAAACAAATGCTAGCTCGCCTTACAAGAAACACACTCTGCTTTTGAGAAAAGAGCACTCTTCTACTATACTGTGTTTCCTTTAGGGCCAGAATAGTGAGCTTGCTCAGAACAAAAGAACTGTGCTTCCTACACACACGGCAATATCTAGTTCAACTGTGCTTATGAAACTGACAAGAACAGTAGATCCTCCTCAGTCCAATACAGTGTACTTGCTGGGAACAGACGCCAGTGCTGTTTGCCCTGTGTATGACAATGGGAGCGCAATAGTGACTCTTCTTACCAGAAAACAACTCTTGCTCGTAGGACCAGAAACTGCATGTGATTCAACTCCATTTAGGACTGGGAAACAAACACTAGCTCACCTTATAAGGAAACAAACTCTGCTTCTGACAAAAGGGCACTCTTCTACTCTACTGTGTTTCCTATGTTGTCCGAACAGTGAGCTTGCTCAGAACAAAAGAACTGTGCTTCCTACACACACGGGCCATATCTAGTTCAACTCTGCTTAGGAAACTGACAAGAACAGTAGCTCCTCTTCAGTCCAATACACTGTACTTGCTGGGAACAGACGCGAGTGCTATTTGCACTGTGTATGGCAATGGGAGCGCAATAGTGATTTCCCTTACCAGAAAACAACTCTTGCTCGTAGGACCAAAAACTGCATGTGATTCAACTCCATTTAGGACGGGGAAACAAACACTAGCTCGCCTTACAAGAAACACTCTCTGCTTTTGAGATAAGAGCACTCTTCTACTCTACTGTGTTTTCTATGGGGTTAAACAGTGAGCTTGCTCACAACAAAAGAATTGTGCATCCTTCACACATGGGCCATATCTAGTTCAACTCTGTTTAGGAAACTGACAAGAACAGTAGGTCCTCTTCAGTCCAATACACTGTACTTGCTGGGAACAGACTCCAGTGCTATTTGCCCTGTGTATGACAATGGGAGCGCAAGTGTGACTCTTCTTACCAGAAAACAACTCTTGCTCGTAGGACCAGAAACTGCATGTGATTCAATTCCATTTAGGACTGGGAAACAAACGCTAGCTCGCCTTTCAAGTAGCACCCTCTGCTTTTGAGGAAGGAGCACTCTTCTACTCTACTGTTTTTCCTTTAGCGCCAGAAGAGTGAGCTTGCTCAGAACAAAAGAACTGTGCTTCCTACACACATGGCCATATCTAGTTCAATTCTGCTTAGGAAACTGACAAGAACAGTAGGTCCTTTTCAGTCCAATACACTGTACTTGCTGGGAACAGACGCGAGTGCTATTTGCCCTGTGTATGACAATGGGAGTGCAATAGTGACTCTTCTTACCAGAAAACAACTCTTGCTCATAGGACCAGAAACTGCATGTGATTCAACTCCATTTAGGACTGGAAAACAAACGCTAGCTTGCCTTACAAGAAACACACTATGCTTTTGAGAAAAGAGCACTCTTCTACTCTACTGTGTATACTTTAAAGCCAGAATAGTGAGCTTGCTCAGAACAAAAGAACTGTGCATCCTACACACACGGGCCATATCTAGTTCAACTCTGCTTAGGAAACTGACAAGAACAGTAGCTCCTCTTCAGTCCAATACACTGTACTTGATGGGAACAGACCCGAGTCATATTTGCACAATGTTTGGCAATGGGAGCTCAATAGTGACTTTACTTACCAGAAAACAACTCTTGCTGGTAGGAACAAAAACTGCATGTGATTCAACTCCATTTAGGACTGGGAAACAAACGCTAGCTCGCCTTACAAGAAACACACTCTGCTTTTGAGAAAAGAGCACTCTTCTACTCTACTGTGTTTCCTATAGGGCCAAAACAGTGAGCTTGCTCAGAACAAAAGAACTGTGCTTCCAAAACACACGGCCATATCTAGTTCAGTTCTGCTTAGGAAACTGACAAGAACAGTAGATCCTCTTCAGTCCAATACACTGTACTTGCTATAAGAGACGTGAGTGCTATTTGAACTGTGTATGACAATGGGAGCACAATAGTGACTCTTCTTACCAGAAAACAACTCTTGCTCGTAGGACAAGAAACTGCATGTGATTCAACTCCATTTAGGACTGGGAAGCAAACGCTAGCGTGCCTTACAAGAAACACACTCTGCTTTTGAGAAAAGAGCACTCTTCTACTCTACTGTGTTTCCTATAGGGCCAGAATAGTGAGCTTGCTCAGAACAAAAGAACTGTGCTTCCTAAACACACAGTTCATATCTAGTTTAACTGTGCTTAGGAAACTGACAAGAACAGTAGCTCCTCTTCAATCCAATACACTGTACTTGCTGGGAACAGACGCGAGTGCTATTTGCACTGTGTATGGCAAAGGGAGCACAATAGTTACTCTTCTTACCAGAAAACTCTCTTGCTCGTAGGACCAGAAGCTGCATGGGATTCAACTCCATTTAGGACTTGGAAACAAAAGTTAGCTCTCCTTACAAGAAACATACTCTGCTTTTGATAAAAGAGCACTCTTCAACTCTACTGTGTTTCCTTTATGGCCAGTACAGTGAGCTTGCTCAGAACAAAAGAACTGTCCTTCCTACACACATGGCCATATCTAGTTCAACTCTGCTTAGTAAACTAACAAGAACAGTAGATCCTCTTCAGTCCAATACAGTGTACTTGCTGGGAACAGACACCAGGGCTGTTTGCCCTGTGTATGACAATGGGAGCGCAATAGTGACTCTTCTTACTAGAAAACAACTCTTGCTCGTAGGACCAGAAACTGCATGGGATTCAACTCCTTTTTGTTTTAGGAAACAAACGCTAACTTGCCTCACATGAAACCCACTTTGCTTCTAAGAAAAGGGCACTCTTCTACTCTACTGTGTTTCCTATGGGGTCCGAACAGTAAGCTTGCTCAGAACAAAAGAACTGTGCATCCTACAGACACAGACCATATCTAGTTCAACTCTGCTTAGGAACCTGACAAGAACAGTAGCTCCTCTTCAGTCCAATACACTGTACTTGCTGGGAACAGACGAAGGGCTATTTGTACTGTGTATGGCAAAAGGAGTGCAATAGTGACTATTCTAACCAGAAAACAACTCTTGCTCGTAGGACCAGAAACTGCATGTGTATTTCAACTCCATTTAGGACTGGGAAACAAACGCTAGCTCTCCTTACAAGAAACACACTCTGCTTTTGAGAAAAAAGCACTCTTCTACACTCCTGTGTTTCCTATAGGGCCAGAATAGTGAGCTTGCTCAGAAAAAAAGAACTGTGCTTCCAACACACACGGCCATATCTAGTTCAATTCTGCTTGCGAAACTGACAACAACAGTAGATCCTCTTCAGTCCAATACACTGTACATGCTGGGAACAGACGCCAGTGCTATTTGCCCTGTGTATGACAATGGGAGCGCAATAGTGACTCTTCTTACGAGAAAACAACTCTTGCTCGTAGGACCGCAAACTGCATATGATTCAACTCCACATAGGACAGGAAAACAAACGCTAGCTTGCCTTACAAGAAACACACTATGCTTTTGAGGAAAGGGCACTCTTCTACTCTACAGTGTTTTCTTTGGGGTCCAAACAGTGAGCTTGCTCAGAACAAAAGAACTGTGCTTCCTACACACACGGGCCATATCTGGTTCAACTCTGCTTAGGAAACTGACAAGAACAGTAGCTCCTCTTCAGTCCAATACACTGTACTTGCTGGGAACAGACACGAGGGCTATTTGTACTGTGTATGGCAAAAGGAGCGCAATAGTGACTATTCTAACCAGAAAACAACTCCTGCTCGTAGGACTAGAAACTGCATGTGTATTTCAACTCCATTTAGGACTGGGAAACAAATGCTAGCTCACCTTACAAAAAACACACTCTGCTTTTGAGAAAAGAGCTCTCTTCTACTCTACTGTGTTTCCTATGGGGTTCGAACAGTGAGCTTGCTCAGAACAAAAGAACTGTGCTTCCTACACACACGGGCCATATCTAGTTCAACTCTGATTAGGAAACTTACGAGAACAGTAGCTCCTCTTCAGTCCAATACAGTGTACTTGCTGGGAACAGATGCCAGTGCTATTTGCAATGTGTATGGCAATGGGAGCTCAATAGTGACTTTCCTTCCCAGAAAGCAACTCTTGCTCATAGGACCAAAAACTGCATGTGATTCAACTCCATTTAGGACTGGGAAACAAATGCTAGCTCGCCTTACAAGAAACACACTCTGCTTTTGAGAAAAGAGCACTCTTCTACTCTACTGTGTTTCCTATGGGGTCCAAACAGTGAGCTTGCTCAGAACAAAAGATCTGTGCTTCCTACACACACGGGCCATATCTAGTTCAAGTCCGCTTAGGAAACTGACAAGAACAGTAGCTCCTCTTCAGTCCAATACACTGTACTTGCTGGGAACAGTCGCGAGTGCTACTTAAACCGTGTATGTCATTGGGAGCGCAATAGTGACTTTCATTACCAGAAAACAACTCTTGCTTCTAGGACCAGAAACTGCATGTGATTCAACTCCATTTAGGACTGGGAAACATACGCTATCTCGCCTTACAAGAAACACACTCTGCTTTTGAGAAAAGAGCACTCTTCTACTCTACTGTGTTTCCTATGGGGTCCGAACAGTGAGCTTGCTCAGAACAAAAGAACTGTGCTTCCTACACACACGGGCCATATCTAGTTCAACTCTGCTTAGGAAACTGACAAGAACAGTAGCTCCTCTTCAGTTCAATACACTGTACTTGCTGGGAACAGTCGCGAGTGCTACTTGAGCAGTGTATGGCATTGTGAGCGCAATAGTGACTTTCCTTACCAGAAAACAACTCTTGCACGTAGGACCAGAAACTGCATGGGATTCAACTCCATTTAGGAATGGGAAACAAAAGCTATCTCGCCTTACAAGAAACACACTCTGCTTTTGAGAAAAGAGCACTCTTCTACTCTAATGTGTTTCCTATGGGGTCCGAACAGTGAGCTTGCTCAGAACAAAAGATCTGTGCTTCCTACACACACCGGCCATATCTAGTTCAACTCTGCTTAGGAAACTGACAAGAACAGTAGCTCCTCTTCAGTTCAATATACTGTCCTTGCTGGGAACAGACGCGAGTGCTATTTGCACTGTGTATGGCAATGGGAGCGCAATAGAGAGTTTCCATACCAGAAAACAATTCTTGCTCGTAGGACCAGAAACTGCATGGGATTCAACTCCATTTAGGACTGGGAAACAAACGCTAGATTGCCTTAAAAGAAACACAGTCTGCTTTAGAGAAAATAGCACTCTTCTACTCTACTGTGTTTCCTATGGGGTCCGATGGGGTCCGAAGAGTGAGCTTGCTGAGAACAAAAGATCTGTGCTTCCTACACACACGGCCATATCTAGTTCAATTCTGCTTAGGAACCTGACAAAAACAGTAGATCCTCTTCAGTCCAATACACTGTACATGCTGGGAACAGACGCCAGTGCTATTTGCCCTGTGTATGACAATGGGAGCGCAATAGTGACTCTTCTTACCAGAAAACAACTCTTGCTCGTAGGACCAGAATCTGCATGTGATTCAACTCCATTTAGGACTGGGAAACAAACGCGAGCTTGCAGTACAAGAAACGCACTCTGCTTTTGAGAAAAGAGCACTCTTCTACTCTTCTGTGTTTCCTATGGGGTCCGAACAGTTAGGTTGCTCAGAACAAAAGAACTGTGCTTCCTACACACACGGGCCATATCTAGTTCAACTCTGCTTAGGAAACTGAGAAGAACAGTTGATCCTCTTCAGTCCAGTACACTGTACTTTCTGGGAACTGACGCGAGTGCTATTTGCACTGTGTATGGCAATGGGAGCACAATAGTGACTTTCCTTACCAGAAAACAACTCTTGCTCATAGGACCGGAAACTGCATGTGACTCAACTCCATTTAGGACTGGGAAACAAATGCTAGCTCGCCTTACAAGAAACACACTCTGCTTTTGAGAAAAGAGCACTCTTCTACTCTACCGTGTTTCCTTTAGGGCCAGAACAGTCAGGTTGCTCAGAACAAAAGAACTGTGCTTCCTACATACACGGGCCATATCTAGTTCAACTCTGCTTAGGAAACTGACAAGAACAGTAGCTCCTCTTCAGTCCAATACACTGCACTTGCTGGGAACAGATGCCAGTGCTATTTGCCCTGTGCATGTCAATGGGAGCACAATAGTGACTCTTCTTACCAGAAAACAACTCTTGCTCTTAGGACCAGAAAATGCATGTGAGTCAGCTCCATTTAGGACTGGGAAACAAACGCTATCTCGCCTTACAAGAAACACACTCTGCTTTTGAGAAACGAAGAGTCTTCTACTCTACAGTGTTTCATATGGGGTCCAAACAATGAGCTTGCTCAGAACAAAAGAAATGTGCTTCCTACACACACGGGCCATATCTAGTTCAACACTGCTTAGGAAACTGACAAGAACAGTAGCTCCTCTTCTGTTCAATACACTGTACTTGCTGGGAACAGTCGCGAGTGCTACTTAAACAGTGTATGTCATTGGGAGCGCAATAGTGACTTTCATTACCAGAAAACAACTCTTGCTTCTAGGACCAGAAACTGCATGTGATTTAACTCCATTTAGGACTGGGAAACATACGCTATCTCGCCTTACAAGAAACACACTCTGCTTTTGAGAAAAGAGCACTCTTCTTCTCTAATGTGTTTCCTATGGGGTCCGAACAGTGAGCTTGCTCAGAACAAAAGATCTGTGCTTCCTACACACACCGGCCATATCTAGTTCAACTCTGCTTAGGAAACTTACAAGAACAGTAGCTCCTCTTCAGTTCAATATACTGTCCTTGCTGGGAACAGACGCGAGTGCTATTTGCAATGTGTATGGCAATGGGAGCGCAATAGAGAGTTTCCATACCAGAAAACAATTCTTGCTCGTAGGACCAGAAACTGCATGGGATTCAACTCCATTTAGGACTGGGAAACAAACGCTAGATCGCCTTAAAAGAAACACAGTCTGCTTTAGAGAAAATAGCACTCTTCTACTCTACTGTGTTTCCTATGGGGTCCGATGGGGTCCGAAGAGTGAGCTTGCTGAGAACAAAAGATCTGTGCTTCCTACACACACGGCCATATCTAGTTCAATTCTGCTTAGGAACCTGACAAAAACAGTAGATCCTCTTCAGTCCAATACACTGTACATGCTGGGAACAGACGCCAGTGCTATTTGCCCTGTGTATGACAATGGGAGCGCAATAGTGACTCTTCTTACCAGAAAACAACTCTTGCTCGTAGGACCAGAATCTGCATGTGATTCAACTCCATTTAGGACTGGGAAACAAACGCGAGCTTGCCGTACAAGAAACGCACTCTGCTTTTGAGAAAAGAGCACTCTTCTACTCTTCTGTGTTTCCTATGGGGTCCGAACAGTTAGGTTGCTCAGAACAAAAGAACTGTGCTTCCTACACACACGGGCCATATCTAGTTCAACTCTGCTTAGGAAACTGAGAAGAACAGTTGATCCTCTTCAGTCCAGTACACTGTACTTTCTGGGAACTGACGCGAGTGCTATTTGCACTGTGTATGGCAATGGGAGCACAATAGTGACTTTCCTTACCAGAAAACAACTCTTGCTCATAGGACCGGAAACTGCATGTGACTCAACTCCATTTAGGACTGGGAAACAAATGCTAGCTCGCCTTACAAGAAACACACTCTGCTTTTGAGAAAAGAGCACTCTTCTACTCTACCGTGTTTCCTTTAGGGCCAGAACAGTCAGGTTGCTCAGAACAAAAGAACTGTGCTTCCTACATACACGGGCCATATCTAGTTCAACTCTGCTTAGGAAACTGACAAGAACAGTAGCTCCTCTTCAGTCCAATACACTGCACTTGCTGGGAACAGATGCCAGTGCTATTTGCCCTGTGCATGTCAATGGGAGCACAATAGTGACTCTTCTTACCAGAAAACAACTCTTGCTCTTAGGACCAGAAAATGCATGTGAGTCAGCTCCATTTAGGACTGGGAAACAAACGCTATCTCGCCTTACAAGAAACACACTCTGCTTTTGAGAAACGAAGAGTCTTCTACTCTACAGTGTTTCATATGGGGTCCAAACAATGAGCTTGCTCAGAACAAAAGAAATGTGCTTCCTACACACACGGGCCATATCTAGTTCAACACTGCTTAGGAAACTGACAAGAACAGTAGCTCCTCTTCTGTTCAATACACTGTACTTGCTGGGAACAGTCGCGAGTGCTACTTAAACAGTGTATGTCATTGGGAGCGCAATAGTGACTTTCATTACCAGAAAACAACTCTTGCTTCTAGGACCAGAAACTGCATGTGATTTAACTCCATTTAGGACTGGGAAACATACGCTATCTCGCCTTACAAGAAACACACTCTGCTTTTGAGAAAAGAGCACTCTTCTTCTCTAATGTGTTTCCTATGGGGTCCGAACAGTGAGCTTGCTCAGAACAAAAGATCTGTGCTTCCTACACACACCGGCCATATCTAGTTCAACTCTGCTTAGGAAACTTACAAGAACAGTAGCTCCTCTTCAGTTCAATATACTGTCCTTGCTGGGAACAGACGCGAGTGCTATTTGCAATGTGTATGGCAATGGGAGCGCAATAGTGACTTTCCTTACCAGAAAACAATTCTTGCTCGTAGGACCAGAAACTGCATGGGATTCAACTCCATTTAGGACTGGGAAACAAACGCTAGATCGCCTTACAAGAAACACAGTCTGCTTTAGAGAAAATAGCACTCTTCTACTCTACTGTGTTTCCTATGGGTCCGATGGGGTCCGAAGAGTGAGCTTGCTGAGAACAAAAGATCTGTGCTTCCTACACACACGGCCATATCTAGTTCATTTCTGCTTAGGAACCTGACAAAAACAGTAGATCCTCTTCAGTCGAATACACTGTACATGCTGGGAACAGACGCCAGTGCTATTTGCCCTGTGTATGACAATGGGAGCGCAATAGTGACTCTTCTTACCAGAAAACAACTCTTGCTCGTAGGACCAGAATCTGCATGTGATTCAACTCCATTTAGGACTGGGAAACAAACGCGAGCTTGCCGTACAAGAAACGCACTCTGCCGGGCGGTGGTGGCGCACGCCTTTAATCCCAGCACTCGGGAGGCAGAGCCAGGCGGATCTCTGTGAGTTCGAGGCCAGGCTGGGCTACCAAGTGAGTTCCAGGAAAGGCACAAAGCTACACAGATAAACCCTGTCTCGGAAAAAAAAAAAAGAAACGCACTCTGCTTTTGAGAAAAGAGCACTCTTCTACTCTTCTGTGTTTCCTATGGGGTCCGAACAGTGAGGTTGCTCAGAACAAAAGAACTGTGCTTCCTACACACAGGGGCCATATCTAGTTCAACTCTGCTTAGGAAACTGAGAAGAACAGTAGATCCTCTTCAGTCCAATAACTGTACTTTCTGGGAACTGACGCGAGTGCTATTTGCACTGTGTATGGCAATGGGAGCACAATAGTGACTTTCCTTACCAGAAAACAACTCTTGCTCATAGGACCGGATACTGCATGTGACTCAACTCCATTTAGGACTGGGAAACAAATGCTAGCTCGCCTTACAAGAAACACACTCTGCTTTTGAGAAAAGAGCACTCTTCTACTCTACCGTGTTTCCTTTAGGGCCAGAACAGTCAGGTTGCTCAAACAAAAGAACTGTGCTTCCTACACACACGGGCCATATCTAGTTCAACTCTGCTTAGGAAACTGACAAGAACAGTAGCTCCTCTTCAGTTCAATATACTGTCCTTGCTGGGAACAGACGCGAGTGCTATTTGCACTGTGTATGGCAATGGGAGCGCAATAGTGACTTTCCTTACCAGAAAACAATTCTTGCTCGTAGGACAAGAAACTGCATGGGATTCAACTCCATTTAGGACTGGGAAACAAACGCTAGATCACCTTACAAGAAACACAGTCTGCTTTAGAGAAAATAGCACTCTTCTACTCTACTGTGTTTCCTATGGGGTCCGATGGGGTCCGAAGAGTGAGCTTGCTGAGAACAAAAGATCTGTGCTTCCTACACACACGGCCATATCTAGTTCAATTCTGCTTAGGAACCTGACAAAAACAGTAGATCCTCTTCAGTCCAATACACTGTACTTGCTGGGAACAGGCACGAGTGCTATTTGAACAGTGTATGGCAATGGGAGCACAATAGTGACTTTTTTTTACCAGAAAACAACTCTTGCCCGTAGGACCAGAAACTGCATGTGATTCAACTCCATTTAGGACTGGGAAACAAACGCTATCTCGCCTTACAAGAAACAAACTCTGCTTTTGAGAAAAGCGCACTCTTCTACTCTACTGTGTTTCCTATGGGGTCCAAACAGTGAGCTTGCTCACAACAAAAGAACTGTGCTTCCTACACACACGGGCCATATCTAGTTCAACTCTGCTTATTAAACTGACAAGAAGAGTAGCTCTGCTTCAGTCAAATACACTGTACTTGCTGGGAACAGACGCGAGTGCTATTTCCACTGTGTATGGCAATGGGAGCGCAATAGTGCCTCTTCTTACCAGAAAACAACTCTTGCTTATAGGACCAGAATCTGCATGTGATTCAACTCCATTTAGGACTGGGAAACAAACGCGAGCTCGCCATACAAGAAACGCACTCTGCTTTTGAGAAAAGAGCACTCTTCTACTCTTCTGTGTTTCCTATGGGGTCCGAACACTGAACTTGCTCAGAACAAAAGCACTGTGATTCCTACACACACGGGCCATATCTAGTTCAACTCTGCTTAGGAAACTGAGAAGAACAGTAGATCCTCTTCAGTCCAGTACACTGTATTTTCTGGGAACTGACGCGAGTGCTATTTGCACTGTGTATGGCAATGGGAGCGCAATAGTGACTTTCCTTACCAGAAAACAACTCTTGCTCATAGGACCGGAAACTGCATGTGACTCAAGTCCATTTAGGACTGGGAAACAAATGCTAGCTCGCCTTACAAGAAACACACTCTGCTTTTGAGAAAAGAGCACTCTTCTACTCTACCGTGTTTCCTTTAGGGCCAGAACAGTCAGGTTGCTCAGAACAAAGGAACTGTGCTTCCTACACACACGGGCCATATCTAGTTCAACTCTGCTTAGGAAACTGTCAAGAACAGTAGCTCCTTTTCAGTCCAATACACTGTACATGCTGGGAACAGATGACAGTGCTATTTGCCCTGTGTATGACAATGGGAGCACAAAAGTGACTCTTCTTACCAGAAAACCATTCTTGCTCGTAGAACCAGAAACTGCATGTGATTCAACTCCATTTAGGACTGGGAAACAAACGCTAGCTTGCCTTACAAGAAACACACTCTGCTTTTGAGAAAAGAGCACTCTTCTACTCTACTGTGTTTCCTACGGGGTCCGAACAGTGAGCTTGCTCAGAACAAAAGAACTGTGCTTCCTACACACGGGCCACATCTAGTTCAACTCTGCTTAGGAAACTGACAAGAACAGTAGCTCCTCTTCAGTTCAATACACTGTACTTGCTGGGAACAGGCACGAGTGCTATTTGAACAGTGTATGGCAATGGGAGCACAATAGTGACTTTTTTTTTTACCAGAAAACAACTCTTGCCCGTAGGACCAGAAACTGCATGTGATTCAACTCCATTTAGGACTGGGAAACAAACGCTACCTCGCCTTACAAGAAACAAACTCAGCTTTTGAGAAAAGCGCACTCTTCTACTCTACTGTGTTTCCTATGGGGTCCAAACAGTGAGCTTGCTCACAACAAAAGAACTGTGCTTCCTACACACACGGGCCATATCTAGTTCAACTCTGCTTATTAAACTGACAAGAAGAGTAGCTCTGCTTCAGTCAAATACACTGTACTTGCTGGGAACAGACGCGAGTGCTATTTCCACTGTGTATGGCAATGGGAGCGCAATAGTGACTTTCCTTACCAGAAAACAATTCTTGCTCGTAGGACCAGAAACTGCATGTGACTAAAATCCATTTACGACTGGGAAACAAACGCTAGCTCGCCTTACAAGAAATGCACTCTGCTTTTGAGAAAAGAGCTCTCTTCTACTCTACTGTGTTTCCTTTAGGGCCAGAACAGTTAGGTTGCTCAGAACAAAATAACTGTGCTTCCTACACACAGGGGACATATCTAGTTCAACTCTGCTTAGGAAACTGACAAGAACAGTAGCTCCTCTTCAGTTCAATATACTGTCCTTGCTGGGAACAGACGCGAGTGCTATTTGCAATGTGTATGGCAATGGGAGCGCAATAGTGACTTTCCTTACCAGAAAACAATTCTTGCTCGTAGGACCAGAAACTGCATGGGATTCAACTCCATTTAGGACTGGGAAACAAACGCTAGATCGCCTTACAAGAAACACAGTCTGCTTTAGAGAAAATAGCACTCTTCTACTCTACTGTGTTTCCTATGGGGTCCGATGGGGTCCGAAGACTGAGCTTGCTGAGAACAAAAGATCTGTGCTTCCTACACACACGGCCATATCTAGTTCAATTCTGCTTAGGAACCTGACAAGAACAGTAGATCCTCTTCAGTCCAATACACTGTACATGCTGGGAACAGACGCCAGTGCTATTTACCCTGTGTATGACAATGGGAGAGCAATAGTGACTCTTCTTAACAGAAAACAACTCTTGCTCGTAGGACTGCAAACAGCATGTGATTCAACTCCATTTAGGAGAGGGAAACAAACGCTAGTTCGCCTTCCAAGAAACACACTACGCTTTTGAGAAAAGAGCACTCTTCTACTATACTGTGTTTCATTTAGGGCCAGAGTAGTGAGCTTGCTCAGAACAAAAGAACTGTGCTTACTACACACACGGCCATATCTAGTTCAACTGTGCTTATGAAACTGACAAGAATAATAGATCCTCCTCAGTCCAATACAGTGTACTTGCTGGGAACAGACGCCAGTGCTGTTTGCCCTGTGTATGACAATGGGAGCGCAATAGTGACTCTTCTTACCAGAAAACAACTCTTGCTCGTAGGACCAGAAACTGCATGTGATTCAACTCCATTTAGGACTGGGAAACAAACCCTAGCTCACCTTATAAGGAAACAAACTCTGCTTCTGAGAAAAGGGCACTCTTCTACTCTACTGTGTTTCCTATGGGGTCCGAACAGTGAGCTTGCTCAGAACAAAAGAACTGTGCTTCCTACACACACGGGCCATATCTAGTTCAACTCTGCTTAGGAAACTGACAAGAACAGTAGCTCCTCTTAAGTCCAATACACTGTACTTGCTGGGAACAGACGCGAGTGCTATTTGCACTGTGTATGTCAATGGGAGCGCAATAGTGATTTCCCTTACCAGAAAACAACTCTTGCTCGTAGGACGAAAAACTGCATGTGATTCAACTCCATTTAGGACGGGGAAACAAACACTAGCTCGCCTTACAAGAAACACTCTCTGCTTTTGAGAAAAGAGCACTCTTCTATTCCACTGTGTTTTCTATGGGTTTCAAACAGTGAGCTTGCTCAGAACAAAAGAATTGTGCATCCTTCACACACGGGCCATATCTAGTTCAACTCTGCTTAGGAAACTGACAAGAACAGTAGCTCCTCTTCAGTCCAATACACTGTACTTGCTGGAACAGACTCCAGTGCTATTTGCCCTGTGTATGACAATGGGAGCGCAAGTGTGACTCTTCTTACCTGAAAACAACTCTTGCTCGTAGGACCAGAAACTGCATGTGATTCAACGCCATTTAGGACTGGGAAACAAACGCTAGCTCGCCTTACAAGTAGCACACTCTGCTTTTGAGGAAGGAGCACTCTTCTACTCTACTGTTTTTCCTTTAGCGCCAGAACAGTGAGCTTGCTCAGAACAAAAGAACTGTCCTTCCTACACACATGGCCATATCTAGTTCAATTCTGCTCAGGAAACTGACAAGAACAGTAGATCCTCTTCAGTCCGATACACTGAACTTGCTTGGAACAGACGCGAGTGCTATTTGCCCTGTGTATGACAATGGGAGAGCAATAGTGTCTCTTCTTACCAGAAAACAACTCTTGCTCGTAGGACCAGAAACTGCATGGGATTAAACTCCATTTCTGACTGGGAAACAAACACTAGCTCGCCTTACAAGAAACACACTCTGCTTTTGAGAAAAGAGCACTCTTCTACTATACTGTGTTTTCTATGGGGTCCGAACAGTGAGCTTGCTCAGAACAAAAGAACTGTGCATCCTACACACACGGGCCATATCTAGTTCAACTCTGCTTAGGAACCTGACAAGAACAGTAGCTCCTTTTCAGTCCAGTACACTGTACTTGCTGGGAACAGACGCGAGGGCTATTTGTACTGTGTATGGCAAAAGGAGTGCAATAGTGACTATTCTAACCAGAAAACAACTCTTGCTCGTAGGACCAGAAACTGCATTTGTATTTCAACTCCATTTAGGACTGGGAAACAAACACTAGCTCTCCTTACAAGAAACACACTCTGCTTTTGAGAAAAGAGCACTCTTCTACTATACTGTGTTTCCTTTAGGGCCAGAATAGTGAGCTTGCTCAGAACAAAAGAACTGTGCTTCCTACACACACGGCAATATCTAGTTCAACTGTGCTTATGAAACTGACAAGAACAGTAGATCCTCCTCAGTCCAATACAGTGTACTTGCTGGGAACAGACGCCAGTGCTGTTTGCCCTGTGTTTGACAATGGGAGCGCAATAGTGACTCTTCTTACCAGAAAACAACTCTTGCTCGTAGGACCAGAAACTGCATGTGATTCAACTCCATTTAGGACTGGGAAACAAACACTAGCTCACCTTATAAGGAAACAAACTCTGCTTCTGAGAAAAGGGCACTCTTCTACTCTACTGTGTTTCCTATGGTGTCCGAACAGTGAGCTTGCTCAGAACAAAAGAACTGTGCTTCCAAAACACACGGGCCATATCTAGTTCAACTCTGCTTAGGAAACTGACAAGAACAGTAGCTCCTCTTCATTCCAATACACTGTACTTGCTGGGAACAGACGCGAGTGCTATTTGCACTGTGTATGGCAATGGGAGCACAATAGTGATTTCCCTTACCAGAAAACAACTCTTGCTCGTAGGACCAAAAACTGCATGTGATTCAACTCCATTTAGGACGGGGAAACAAACACTAGCTCGCCTTACAAGAAACACTCTCTGCTTTTGAGATAAGAGCACTCTTCTACTCTACTGTGTTTTCTATGGGGTTAAACAGTGAGCTTGCTCACAACAAAAGAATTGTGCATCCTTCACACATGGGCCATATCTAGTTCAACTCTGTTTAGGAAACTGACAAGAACAGTAGCTCCTCTTCAGTCCAATACACTGTACTTGCTGGGAACAGACTCCAGTGCTATTTGCCCTGTGTATGACAATGGGAGCTCAAGTGTGACTCTTCTTACCAGAAAACAACTCTTTCTTGTAGGACCAGAAACTGCATGTGATTCAACTCCATTTCTGACTGGGAAACAAACACTAGCTCGCCTTACAAGAAACAGACTCTGCTTTTGAGAAAACAGCACTCTTCTACTCTACTGGGTTTCCTATGGGGTCTGAACAGTGAGCTTGCTCAGAACAAAACAACTGTGCTTCCTACACAAACGAGCCATATCTAGTTCAACTCTGCTTAGGAAACTGACAAGAACAGTAGCTCCTCTTCAGTCCAATACACTGTACTTGCTGCGAACAGATGCGAGTGATATTTGCACTGTGTATGACAATGGGAGCACAATAGTGACTCTTCTTACCAGAAAACAACTCTTGCTCTTAGGACCAGAAACTGCATGGGATTAAACTCCATTTCTGACTGGGAAACAAACACTAGCTCGCCTTACAAGAAACACACTCTGCTTTTGAGAAAAGAGCACTCTTCTACTCTACTGTGTTTTCTATGGGGTCCGAACAGTGAGCTTGCTCAGAACAAAAGAACTGTGCATCCTACACACACGGGCCATATCTAGTTCAACTCTGCTTAGGAACCTGACAAGAACAGTAGCTCCTTTTCAGTCCAGTACACTGTACTTGCTGGGAACAGACGCGAGGGCTATTTGTACTTTGTATGGCAAAAGGAGCGCAATAGTGACTATTCTAACCAGAAAACAACTCTTGCTCGTAGGACCAGAAACTGCATTTGTATTTCAACTCCATTTAGGACTGGGAAACAAATGCTAGCTCGCCTTACAAGAAACACACTCTGCTTTTGAGAAAAGAGCACTCTTCTACTATACTGTGTTTCCTTTAGGGCCAGAATAGTGAGCTTGCTCAGAACAAAAGAACTGTGCTTCCTACACACACGGCAATATCTAGTTCAACTGTGCTTATGAAACTGACAAGAACAGTAGATCCTCCTCAGTCCAATACAGTGTACTTGCTGGGAACAGACGCCAGTGCTGTTTGCCCTGTGTATGACAATGGGAGCGCAATAGTGACTCTTCTTACCAGAAAACAACTCTTGCTCGTAGGACCAGAAACTGCATGTGATTCAACTCCATTTAGGACTGGGAAACAAACACTAGCTCACCTTATAAGGAAACAAACTCTGCTTCTGACAAAAGGGCACTCTTCTACTCTACTGTGTTTCCTATGTTGTCCGAACAGTGAGCTTGCTCAGAACAAAACAACTGTGCTTCCTACACACACGGGCCATATCTAGTTCAACTCTGCTTAGGAAACTGACAAGAACAGTAGCTCCTCTTCAGTCCAATACACTGTACTTGCTGGAACAGACGCGAGTGCTATTTGCACTGTGTATGGCAATGGGAGCGCAATAGTGATTTCCCTTACCAGAAAACAACTCTTGCTCGTAGGACCAAAAACTGCATGTGATTCAACTCCATTTAGGACGGGGAAACAAACACTAGCTCGCCTTACAAGAAACACTCTCTGCTTTTGAGATAAGAGCACTCTTCTACTCTACTGTGTTTTCTATGGGGTTAAACAGTGAGCTTGCTCACAACAAAAGAATTGTGCATCCTTCACACATGGGCCATATCTAGTTCAA
Organism: Peromyscus eremicus; assembly: GCF_949786415.1. Classification (NCBI taxonomy): domain Eukaryota; kingdom Metazoa; phylum Chordata; class Mammalia; order Rodentia; family Cricetidae; genus Peromyscus; species Peromyscus eremicus. The sequence goes on along the minus strand of NW_026734788.1, from coordinate 187,118 downwards.
CTCTGTTTAGGAAACTGACAAGAACAGTAGGTCCTCTTCAGTCCAATACACTGTACTTGCTGGGAACAGACTCCAGTGCTATTTGCCCTGTGTATGACAATGGGAGCGCAAGTGTGACTCTTCTTACCAGAAAACAACTCTTGCTCGTAGGACCAGAAACTGCATGTGATTCAACTCCATTTAGGACTGGGAAACAAACGCTAGCTCGCCTTACAAGTAGCACCCTCTGCTTTTGAGGAAGGAGCACTCTTCTACTCTACTGTTTTTCCTTTAGCGCCAGAAGAGTGAGCTTGCTCAGAACAAAAGAACTGTGCTTCCTACACACATGGCCATATCTAGTTCAATTCTGCTTAGGAAACTGACAAGAACAGTAGATCCTTTTCAGTCCAATACACTGTACTTGCTGGGAACAGACGCGAGTGCTATTTGCCCTGTGTATGACAATGGGAGTGCAATAGTGACTCTTCTTACCAGAAAACAACTCTTGCTCATAGGACCAGAAACTGCATGTGATTCAACTCCATTTAGGACTGGAAAACAAACGCTAGCTTGCCTTACAAGAAACACACTATGCTTTTGAGAAAAGAGCACTCTTCTACTCTACTGTGTATACTTTAAAGCCAGAATAGTGAGCTTGCTCAGAACAAAAGAACTGTGCATCCTACACACACGGGCCATATCTAGTTCAACTCTGCTTAGGAAACTGACAAGAACAGTAGCTCCTCTTCAGTCCAATACACTGTACTTGATGGGAACAGACCCGAGTCATATTTGCACAATGTTTGGCAATGGGAGCTCAATAGTGACTTTACTTACCAGAAAACAACTCTTGCTGGTAGGAACAAAAACTGCATGTGATTCAACTCCATTTAGGACTGGGAAACAAACGCTAGCTCGCCTTACAAGAAACACACTCTGCTTTTGAGAAAAGAGCACTCTTCTACTCTACTGTGTTTCCTATAGGGCCAAAACAGTGAGCTTGCTCAGAACAAAAGAACTGTGCTTCCAAAACACACGGCCATATCTAGTTCAGTTCTGCTTAGGAAACTGACAAGAACAGTAGATCCTCTTCAGTCCAATACACTGTACTTGCTATAAGAGACGTGAGTGCTATTTGAACTGTGTATGACAATGGGAGCACAATAGTGACTCTTCTTACCAGAAAACAACTCTTGCTCGTAGGACAAGAAACTGCATGTGATTCAACTCCATTTAGGACTGGGAAGCAAACGCTAGCGTGCCTTACAAGAAACACACTCTGCTTTTGAGAAAAGAGCACTCTTCTACTCTACTGTGTTTCCTATAGGGCCAGAATAGTGAGCTTGCTCAGAACAAAAGAACTGTGCTTCCTAAACACACAGTTCATATCTAGTTTAACTGTGCTTAGGAAACTGACAAGAACAGTAGCTCCTCTTCAATCCAATACACTGTACTTGCTGGGAACAGACGCGAGTGCTATTTGCACTGTGTATGGCAAAGGGAGCACAATAGTTACTCTTCTTACCAGAAAACTCTCTTGCTCGTAGGACCAGAAGCTGCATGGGATTCAACTCCATTTAGGACTTGGAAACAAAAGTTAGCTCTCCTTACAAGAAACATACTCTGCTTTTGATAAAAGAGCACTCTTCAACTCTACTGTGTTTCCTTTATGGCCAGTACAGTGAGCTTGCTCAGAACAAAAGAACTGTCCTTCCTACACACATGGCCATATCTAGTTCAACTCTGCTTAGTAAACTAACAAGAACAGTAGATCCTCTTCAGTCCAATACAGTGTACTTGCTGGGAACAGACACCAGGGCTGTTTGCCCTGTGTATGACAATGGGAGCGCAATAGTGACTCTTCTTACTAGAAAACAACTCTTGCTCGTAGGACCAGAAACTGCATGGGATTCAACTCCTTTTTGTTTTAGGAAACAAACGCTAACTTGCCTCACATGAAACCCACTTTGCTTCTAAGAAAAGGGCACTCTTCTACTCTAGTGTGTTTCCTATGGGGTCCGAACAGTAAGCTTGCTCAGAACAAAAGAACTGTGCATCCTACAGACACAGACCATATCTAGTTCAACTCTGCTTAGGAACCTGACAAGAACAGTAGCTCCTCTTCAGTCCAATACACTGTACTTGCTGGGAACAGACGAAGGGCTATTTGTACTGTGTATGGCAAAAGGAGTGCAATAGTGACTATTCTAACCAGAAAACAACTCTTGCTCGTAGGACCAGAAACTGCATGTGTATTTCAACTCCATTTAGGACTGGGAAACAAACGCTAGCTCTCCTTACAAGAAACACACTCTGCTTTTGAGAAAAAAGCACTCTTCTACACTCCTGTGTTTCCTATAGGGCCAGAATAGTGAGCTTGCTCAGAAAAAAAGAACTGTGCTTCCAACACACACGGCCATATCTAGTTCAATTCTGCTTGCGAAACTGACAACAACAGTAGATCCTCTTCAGTCCAATACACTGTACATGCTGGGAACAGACGCCAGTGCTATTTGCCCTGTGTATGACAATGGGAGCGCAATAGTGACTCTTCTTACGAGAAAACAACTCTTGCTCGTAGGACCGCAAACTGCATATGATTCAACTCCACATAGGACAGGAAAACAAACGCTAGCTTGCCTTACAAGAAACACACTATGCTTTTGAGGAAAGGGCACTCTTCTACTCTACAGTGTTTTCTTTGGGGTCCAAACAGTGAGCTTGCTCAGAACAAAAGAACTGTGCTTCCTACACACACGGGCCATATCTGGTTCAACTCTGCTTAGGAAACTGACAAGAACAGTAGCTCCTCTTCAGTCCAATACACTGTACTTGCTGGGAACAGACACGAGGGCTATTTGTACTGTGTATGGCAAAAGGAGCGCAATAGTGACTATTCTAACCAGAAAACAACTCCTGCTCGTAGGACTAGAAACTGCATGTGTATTTCAACTCCATTTAGGACTGGGAAACAAATGCTAGCTCACCTTACAAAAAACACACTCTGCTTTTGAGAAAAGAGCTCTCTTCTACTCTACTGTGTTTCCTATGGGGTTCGAACAGTGAGCTTGCTCAGAACAAAAGAACTGTGCTTCCTACACACACGGGCCATATCTAGTTCAACTCTGATTAGGAAACTTACGAGAACAGTAGCTCCTCTTCAGTCCAATACACTGTACTTGCTGGGAACAGATGCCAGTGCTATTTGCAATGTGTATGGCAATGGGAGCTCAATAGTGACTTTCCTTCCCAGAAAGCAACTCTTGCTCATAGGACCAAAAACTGCATGTGATTCAACTCCATTTAGGACTGGGAAACAAATGCTAGCTCGCCTTACAAGAAACACACTCTGCTTTTGAGAAAAGAGCACTCTTCTACTCTACTGTGTTTCCTATGGGGTCCAAACAGTGAGCTTGCTCAGAACAAAAGATCTGTGCTTCCTACACACACGGGCCATATCTAGTTCAAGTCCGCTTAGGAAACTGACAAGAACAGTAGCTCCTCTTCAGTCCAATACACTGTACTTGCTGGGAACAGTCGCGAGTGCTACTTAAACCGTGTATGTCATTGGGAGCGCAATAGTGACTTTCATTACCAGAAAACAACTCTTGCTTCTAGGACCAGAAACTGCATGTGATTCAACTCCATTTAGGACTGGGAAACATACGCTATCTCGCCTTACAAGAAACACACTCTGCTTTTGAGAAAAGAGCACTCTTCTACTCTACTGTGTTTCCTATGGGGTCCGAACAGTGAGCTTGCTCAGAACAAAAGAACTGTGCTTCCTACACACACGGGCCATATCTAGTTCAACTCTGCTTAGGAAACTGACAAGAACAGTAGCTCCTCTTCAGTTCAATACACTGTACTTGCTGGGAACAGTCGCGAGTGCTACTTGAGCAGTGTATGGCATTGTGAGCGCAATAGTGACTTTCCTTACCAGAAAACAACTCTTGCACGTAGGACCAGAAACTGCATGGGATTCAACTCCATTTAGGAATGGGAAACAAAAGCTATCTCGCCTTACAAGAAACACACTCTGCTTTTGAGAAAAGAGCACTCTTCTACTCTAATGTGTTTCCTATGGGGTCCGAACAGTGAGCTTGCTCAGAACAAAAGATCTGTGCTTCCTACACACACCGGCCATATCTAGTTCAACTCTGCTTAGGAAACTGACAAGAACAGTAGCTCCTCTTCAGTTCAATATACTGTCCTTGCTGGGAACAGACGCGAGTGCTATTTGCACTGTGTATGGCAATGGGAGCGCAATAGAGAGTTTCCATACCAGAAAACAATTCTTGCTCGTAGGACCAGAAACTGCATGGGATTCAACTCCATTTAGGACTGGGAAACAAACGCTAGATCGCCTTAAAAGAAACACAGTCTGCTTTAGAGAAAATAGCACTCTTCTACTCTACTGTGTTTCCTATGGGGTCCGATGGGGTCCGAAGTGTGAGCTTGCTGAGAACAAAAGATCTGTGCTTCCTACACACACGGCCATATCTAGTTCAATTCTGCTTAGGAACCTGACAAAAACAGTAGATCCTCTTCAGTCCAATACACTGTACATGCTGGGAACAGACGCCAGTGCTATTTGCCCTGTGTATGACAATGGGAGCGCAATAGTGACTCTTCTTACCAGAAAACAACTCTTGCTCGTAGGACCAGAATCTGCATGTGATTCAACTCCATTTAGGACTGGGAAACAAACGCGAGCTTGCCGTACAAGAAACGCACTCTGCTTTTGAGAAAAGAGCACTCTTCTACTCTTCTGTGTTTCCTATGGGGTCCGAACAGTTAGGTTGCTCAGAACAAAAGAACTGTGCTTCCTACACACACGGGCCATATCTAGTTCAACTCTGCTTAGGAAACTGAGAAGAACAGTTGATCCTCTTCAGTCCAGTACACTGTACTTTCTGGGAACTGACGCGAGTGCTATTTGCACTGTGTATGGCAATGGGAGCACAATAGTGACTTTCCTTACCAGAAAACAACTCTTGCTCATAGGACCGGAAACTGCATGTGACTCAACTCCATTTAGGACTGGGAAACAAATGCTAGCTCGCCTTACAAGAAACACACTCTGCTTTTGAGAAAAGAGCACTCTTCTACTCTACCGTGTTTCCTTTAGGGCCAGAACAGTCAGGTTGCTCAGAACAAAAGAACTGTGCTTCCTACATACACGGGCCATATCTAGTTCAACTCTGCTTAGGAAACTGACAAGAACAGTAGCTCCTCTTCAGTCCAATACACTGCACTTGCTGGGAACAGATGCCAGTGCTATTTGCCCTGTGCATGTCAATGGGAGCACAATAGTGACTCTTCTTACCAGAAAACAACTCTTGCTCTTAGGACCAGAAAATGCATGTGAGTCAGCTCCATTTAGGACTGGGAAACAAACGCTATCTCGCCTTACAAGAAACACACTCTGCTTTTGAGAAACGAAGAGTCTTCTACTCTACAGTGTTTCATATGGGGTCCAAACAATGAGCTTGCTCAGAACAAAAGAAATGTGCTTCCTACACACACGGGCCATATCTAGTTCAACACTGCTTAGGAAACTGACAAGAACAGTAGCTCCTCTTCTGTTCAATACACTGTACTTGCTGGGAACAGTCGCGAGTGCTACTTAAACAGTGTATGTCATTGGGAGCGCAATAGTGACTTTCATTACCAGAAAACAACTCTAGCTTCTAGGACCAGAAACTGCATGTGATTTAACTCCATTTAGGACTGAGAAACATACGCTATCTCGCCTTACAAGAAACACACTCTGCTTTTGAGAAAAGAGCACTCTTCTTCTCTAATGTGTTTCCTATGGGGTCCGAACAGTGAGCTTGCTCAGAAGAAAAGATCTGTGCTTCCTACACACACCGGCCATATCTAGTTCAACTCTGCTTAGGAAACTTACAAGAACAGTAGCTCCTCTTCAGTTCAATATACTGTCCTTGCTGGGAACAGACGCGAGTGCTATTTGCAATGTGTATGGCAATGGGAGCGCAATAGTGACTTTCCTTACCAGAAAACAATTCTTGCTCGTAGGACCAGAAACTGCATGGGATTCAACTCCATTTAGGACTGGGAAACAAACGCTAGATCGCCTTACAAGAAACACAGTCTGCTTTAGAGAAAATAGCACTCTTCTACTCTACTGTGTTTCCTATGGGTCCGATGGGGTCCGAAGAGTGAGCTTGCTGAGAACAAATGATCTGTGCTTCCTACACACAACGGCCATATCTAGTTCAATTCTGCTTAGGAACCTGACAAAAACAGTAGATCCTCTTCAGTCCAATACACTGTATATGCTGGGAACAGACGCAGTGCTATTTGCCCTGTGTATCACAATGGGAGCGCAATAGTGACTCTTCTTACCAGAAAACAACTCTTGCTCGTAGGACCAGAAACTGCATGTGACTCACCTCCATTTAGGACTGGGAAACAAACGCTAGCTTGCCTTAGAAGTAGCACACTCTGCTTTTGAGGAAGGAGCACTCTTCTACTCTACTGTTTTTCCTTTAGCGCCAGAACAGTGAGCTTGCTCAGAACAAAAGAACTGTGCTTCCTACACACATGGCCATATCTAGTTCAATTCTGCTTAGGAAACTGACAAGAACAGTAGATCCTCTTCAGTCCAATACACTGTACTTGCTGGGATCAGACGCGAGGTGCTATTTGCCCTGTGTATGACAATGGGAGTGCAATAGTGACTCTTCTTACCAGAAAACAACTCTTGCTCATAGGACCGAAACTGCATGTGATTCAACTCCATTTAGGACTGGAAAACAAACGCTAGCTTGCCTTACAAGAAACACACTATGCTTTTGAAAAAGAGCACTCTTCTACTCTACTGTGTATATCTTAAAGCCAGAAGAGTGAGCTTGCTCAGAACAAAAGAACTGTGCATCCTACACACACGGGCCATATCTAGTTCAACTCTGCTTAGGAAACTGACAAGAACAGTAGCTCCTCTTCAGTCCAATACACTGTACTTGATGGGAACAGACCCGAGTCATATTTGCACAATGTTTGGCAAAGGGAGCTCAATAGTGACTTTACTTACCAGAAAACAACTCTTGCTGGTAGGAACAAAAAACTGCATGTGATTCAACTCCATTTAGGACTGGGAAACAAACGCTAGCTCGCCTTACAAGAAACACACTCTGCTTTTGAGAAAAGAGCACTCTTCTACTCTACTGTGTTTCCTATAGGGCGAAAAACAGTGAGCTTGCTCAGAAACAAAAGAACTGTGCTTCCAAAACACACAGCCATATCTAGTTCAGTTCTGCTTAGGAAACTGACAAGAACAGTAGATCCTCTTCAGTCCAATACACTGTACTTGCTATAAGAGACGTGAGTGCTATTTGAACTGTGTATGACGAATGGGAGCACAATAGTGACTCTTCTTACCAGAAAACAACTCTTGCTCGTAGGACCAGAAACTGCATGTGATTCAACTCCATTTAGGACTGGGAAGCAAACGCTAGCGTGCCTTACAAGAAACACACTCTGCTTTTGAGAAAAGAGCACTCTTCTACTCTACTGTGTTTCCTATAGGCCAGAATAGTGAGCTTGCTCAGAACAAAAGAACTGTGCTTCCTAAACACACAGTTCATATCTAGTTTAAACTGTGCTTAGGAAACTGACAAGAACAGTAGCTCCTCTTCAATCCAATACAATGTACTTGCTGGAACAGACGCGAGTGCTATTTGCACTGTGTATGGCAATGGGAGCACAATAGTTACTCTTCTTACCAGAAAACTCTCTTGCTCGTAGGACCAGAAGCTGCATGGGATTCAACTCCATTTAGGACTTGGAAACAAAAGTTAGCTCTCCTTACAAGAAACATACTCTGCTTTTGATAAAAGAGCACTCTTCAACTCTACTGTGTTTCCTTTATGGCCAGTACAGTGAGCTTGCTCAGAACAAAAGAACTGTCCTTCCTACACACATGGCCATATCTAGTTCAACTCTGCTTAGTAAACTAACAAGAACAGTAGATCCTCTTCAGTCCAATACAGTGTACTTGCTGGGAACAGACACCAGGGCTGTTTGCCCTGTGTATGACAATGGGAGCGCAATAGTGACTCTTCTTACCAGAAAACAACTCTTGCTCGTAGACCAGAAACTGCATGGGATTCAACTCCTTTTTGTTTTAGGAGGAAACAAACGCTAACTTGCCTCACATGAAACCCACTTGCTTCTGAGAAAAGGGCACACTTCTACTCTACTGTGTTTCCTATGGGGTCCGAACAGTAAGCTTGCTCAGAACAAAAGAACTGTGCATCCTACAGACACAGACCATATCTAGTTCAACTCTGCTTAGGAACCTGACAAGAACAGTAGCTCCTCTTCAGTCCAATACACTGTACTTGCTGGGAACAGACGAAGGGCTATTTGTACTGTGTATGGCAAAGGAGTGCAATAGTGACTATTCTAACCAGAAAACAACTCTTGCTCGTAGGACCAGAAACTGCATGTGTATTTCAACTCCATTTAGGACTGGGAAACAAACGCTAGCTCTCCTTACAAGAAACACACTCTGCTTTTGAGAAAAAAGCACTCTTCTACACTCCTGTGTTTCCTATAGGGCCAGAATAGTGAGCTTGCTCAGAAAAAAAGAACTGTGCTTCCAACACACACGGCCATATCTAGTTCAATTCTGCTTGCGAAACTGACAACAACAGTAGATCCTCTTCAGTCCAATACACTGTACATGCTGGGAACAGACGCCAGTGCTATTTGCCCTGTGTATGACAATGGGAGCGCAATAGTGACTCTTCTTACCAGAAAACAACTCTTGCTCGTAGGACCGCAAACTGCATATGATTCAACTCGACTTAGGACAGGAAAACAAACGCTAGCTTGCCTTACAAGAAACACACTATGCTTTTGAGGAAAGGGCACTCTTCTACTCTACAGTGTTTTCTATGGGGTCCAAACCGTGAGCTTGCTCAGAACAAAAGAACTGTGCTTCCTACACACACTGGCCATATCTGGTTCAACTCTGCTTAGGAAACTGACAAGAACAGTAGCTCCTCTTCAGTCCAATACACTGTACTTGCTGGGAACAGACATGAGGGCTATTTGTACTGTGTATGGCAAAAGGAGCGCAATAGTGACTTTCCTTACCAGAAAACAACTCTTGCTCATAGGACCGGAAACTGCATGTGACCCAACGCCATTTAGGACTGGGAAACAAATGCTAGCTTGCCTTACAAGAAACACACTCTGCTTTTGAGAAAAGAGCACTCTTCTACTCTACCGTGTTTCCTTTAGGGCCAGAACAGTCAGGTTGCTCAGAACAAAGGAACTGTGCTTCCTACACACGGGCCATATCTAGTTCAACTCTGCTTAGGAAACTGACAAGAACAGTAGCTCCTCTTCAATTCAATACACTGTACTTGCTGGGAACAGGCAAGAGTGCTATTTGAACAGTGTATGGCAATGGGAGCACAATAGTGACTTTTTTTTTTACCAGAAAACAACTCTTGCCCGTAGGACCAGAAACTGCATGTGATTCAACGCCATTTACGACTGGGAAACAAACGCTAGCTCGCCTTACAAGAAACACACTCTGCTTTTGAGAAAAGTGCTCTCTTCTACTCTACTGTGTTTCCTTTAGGGCCAGAACAGTTAGGTTGCTCAGAACAAAAGAACTGTGCTTCCTACACACAGGGGGAATATCTAGTTCAACTCTGCTTAGGAAACTGACAAGAACAGTACCTCCTCTTCAGTTCAATATACTGTCCTTGCTGGGAACTGACGCGAGTGCTATTTGCACTGTGTATGGCAATGGGAGCGCAATAGTGACTTTCCTTACCAGAAAACATTTCTTGCTCGTAGGACCAGAAACTGCATGGGATTCAACTCCATTTAGGACTGGGAAACAAACACTAGATCGCCTTACAAGAAACACAGTCTGCTTTATTGAAAATAGCACTCTTCTACTCTACTGTGTTTCCTATGGGGTCCGATGGGGTCCGAAGTGTGAGCTTGCTGAGAACAAAAGATCTGTGCTTCCTACACACACGGCCATATCTAGTTCAATTCTGCTTAGGAACCTGACAAAAATGGTAGATCCTCTTCAGTCCAATACACTGTACATGCTGGTAAAAGACGCCAGTGCTATTTACCCTGTGTATGACAATGGGAGCGCAATAGTGACTCTTCTTACCAGAAAACAACTCTTGCTCGTAGGACCAGAATCTGCATGTGATTCAACTCCATTTAGGACTGGGAAACAAACGCTATCTCGCCTTACAAGAAACAAACTCTGCTTTTGAGAAAAGCGCACTCTTCTACTCTACTGTGTTTCCTATGGGGTCCAAACAGTGAGCTTGCTCAAAAAAGAACTGTGCTTCCTACACACACGGGCCATATCTAGTTCAACTCTGCTTATTAAACTGACAAGAAGAGTAGCTCTGCTTCAGTCAAATACACTGTACTTGCTGGGAACACACGCGAGTGCTATTTGCACTGTGTATGGCAATGGGAGCGCAATAGTGACTTTCCTTACCAGAAAACAATTCTTGCTCATAGGACCAGAAACTGCATGTGACTCAACTCCATTTAGGACTGGGAAACAAACGCTAGCTCGCCTTACAAGAAACACACTCTGCTTTTGAGAAAAGTGCTCTCTTCTACTCTACTGTGTTTCCTTTAGGGCCAGAACAGTTAGGTTGCTCAGAACAAAAGAACTGTGCTTCCTACACACAGGGGACATATCTAGTTCAACTCTGCTTAGGAAACTGACAAGAACAGTAGCTCCTCTTCAGTTCAATATACTGTCCTTGCTGGGAACTGACACGAGTGCTACTTGCACTGTGTATGGCAATGGGAGCACAATAGTGACTTTCCTTACCAGAAAACAATTCTTGCTCGTAGGACCAGAAACTGCATGGGATTCAACTCCATTTAGGACTGGGAAACAAACACTAGATCGCCTTACAAGAAACACAGTCTGCTTTAGAGAAAATAGCACTCTTCTACTCTACTGTGTTTCCTATGGGGTCCGATGGGTTCCGAAGTGTGAGCTTGCTGAGAACAAAAGATCTGTGCTTCCTACACACACGGCCATATCTAGTTCAATTCTGCTTAGGAACCTGACAAAAACAGTAGATCCTCTTCAGTCCAATACACTGTACATGCTGGTAACAGACGCCAGTGCTATTTACCCTGTGTATGAAAATGGGAGCGCAATAGTGACTCTTCTTACCAGAAAACAACTCTTGCTCGTAGGACCAGAATCTGCATGTGATTCAACTCCATTTAGGACTGGGAAACAAACGCGAGCTCGCCGTACAAGAAACGCACTCTGCTTTTGAGAAAAGAGCACTCTTCTACTCTTCTGTGTTTCCTATGGGGACCTAACAGTGAGGTTGCTCAGAACAAAAGAACTGTGCTTCCTACACACACGGGCCATATCTAGTTCAACTCTGCTTAGGAAACTGAGAAGAACACTAGCTCCTCTTCAGTCCAGTACACTGTACTTTTTGGGAACAGACGCGAGTGCTATTTGCACTGTGTATGGCAATCGGAGCACAATAGTGACTTTCCTTACCAGAAAACAACTCTTGCTCATAGGACCGGAAACTGCATGTGATTCAACTCCATTTAGGACTGGGAAACAAATGCTAGCTCGCTTTACAAGAAACACACTCTGCTTTTGAGAAAAGAGCACTCTTCTACTCTACCGTGTTTCCTTTAGGGCCAGAACAGTCAGGTTGCTCAGAACAAAAGAACTGTGCTTCCTACACACACGGGCCATATCTAGTTCAACTCTGCTTAGGAAACTGACAAGAACAGTAGCTCCTCTTCAGTCCAATACACTGTACATCCTGGGAACAGATGCCAGTGCTATTTGCCCTGTGCATGTCAATGGGAGCACAAGAGTGACTCTTCTTACCAGAAAACAACTCTTGCTCCTAGGACCAGAAAATGCATGTGAGTCAACTCTATTTAGGACTGGGAAACAAACGCTATCTCGCCTTACAAGAAACACACTCTGCTTTTGAGAAACGAACAGTCTTCTACTCTACTCTGTTTCCTATGGGGTCCAAACAGTGAGCTTGCTCAGAACAAAAGAACTGTGCTTCCTACACACACGGGCCATATCTAGTTCAACACTGCTTAGGAAACTGACAAGAACAGTAGCTCCTCTTCTGTTCAATACACTGTACTTGCTGGGAACAGTCGCGAGGGCTACTTAAACAGTGTATGTCATTGGGAGCGCAATAGTGACTTTCATTACCAGAAAACAACTCTTGCTTCTAGGACCAGAAACTGCATGTGATTCAACTCCATTTAGGACTGGGAAACATACGCTGTCTCGCCTTACAAGAAACACACTCTGCTTTTGAGAAAAGAGCACTCTTCTACTCTACTGTGTTTCCTATGGGGTCCGAACAGTGAGCTTGCTCAGAACAAAAGAACTGTGCTTCCTACACACACGGGCCATATCTAGTTCAACTCTGCTTAGGAAACTGACAAGAACAGTAGCTCCTCTTCAGTTCAATACACTGTACTTGCTGGGAACAGTCGCGAGTGCTACTTGAGCAGTGTATGGCATTGTGAGCGCAATAGTGACTTTCCTTACCAGAAAACAACTCTTGCACGTAGGACCAGAAACTGCATGGGATTAAACTCCATTTAGGACTGGGAAACAAAAGCTATCTCGCCTTACAAGAAACAGACTCTGCTTTTGAGAAAAGAGCACTCTTCTACTCTAATGTGTTTCCTATAAGGTCCGAACAGTGAGCTTGCTCAGAACAAAAGATCTGTGCTTCCTACACACACCGGCCATATCTAGTTCAACTCTGCTTTGGAAACTGACAAGAACAGTAGCTCCTCTTCAGTTCAATATACTGTCCTTACTGGGAACAGACGCGAGTGCTATTTGCACTGTGTATGGCAATGGGAGCGCAATAGTGACTTTCCTTACCAGAAAACAATTCTTGCTCGTAGGACCAGAAACTGCATGGGATTCAACTCCATTTAGGACTGGGAAACAAACGCTAGATCGCCTTACAAGAAACACAGTCTGCTTTAGAGAAAATAGCACTCTTCTACTCTACTGTGTTTCCTATGGGGTCCGATGGGGTCCGAAGAGTGAGCATGCTGAGAGCAAAAGATCTGTGCTTCCTACACACACGGCCATATCTAGTTCAATTCTGCTTAGGAACCTGACAAAAACAGTAGATCCTCTTCAGTCCAATACACTGTACATGCTGGGAACAGACGCCAGTGCTATTTGCCCTGTGTATGACAATGGGAGCGCAATAGTGACTCTTCTTACCAGAAAACAACTCTTACTCGTAGGACCAGAATCTGCATGTGATTCAACTCCATTTAGGACTGGAAAACAAACGCGAGTTCGCCGTACAAGAAACGCACTCTGCTTTTGAGAAAAGAGCACTCTTCTACTCTTCTGTGTTTCCTATGTGGTCCGAACACTGAGCTTGCTCAGAACAAAAGAACTGTGCTTCCTACACACACGGGCCATATCTAGTTCAACTCTGCTTAGGAAACTGAGAAGAACAGTAGATCCTCTTCAGTCCAGTACACTGTACTTTCTGGGAACTGACGCGAGTGCTATTTGCACTGTGTATGGCAATGGGAGCACAATAGTGATTTTCCTTACCAGAAAACAACTCTTGCTCATAGGACCGGAAACTGCATGTGACTCAACTCCATTTAGGACTGGGAAACAAATGCTAGCTCGCCTTACAAGAAACACACTCTGCTTTTGAGAAAAAAGCACTCTTCTACACTCCTGTGTTTCCTATAGGGCCAGAATAGTGAGCTTGCTCAGAAAAAAAGAACTGTGCTTCCAACACACACGGCCATATCTAGTTCAATTCTGCTTGCGAAACTGACAACAACAGTAGATCCTCTTCAGTCCAATACACTGTACATGCTGGGAACAGACGCCAGTGCTATTTGCCCTGTGTATGACAATGGGAGCGCAATAGTGACTCTTCTTACGAGAAAACAACTCTTGCTCGTAGGACCGCAAACTGCATATGATTCAACTCCACATAGGACAGGAAAACAAACGCTAGCTTGCCTTACAAGAAACACACTATGCTTTTGAGGAAAGGGCACTCTTCTACTCTACAGTGTTTTCTTTGGGGTCCAAACAGTGAGCTTGCTCAGAACAAAAGAACTGTGCTTCCTACACACACGGGCCATATCTGGTTCAACTCTGCTTAGGAAACTGACAAGAACAGTAGCTCCTCTTCAGTCCAATACACTGTACTTGCTGGGAACAGACACGAGGGCTATTTGTACTGTGTATGGCAAAAGGAGCGCAATAGTGACTATTCTAACCAGAAAACAACTCCTGCTCGTAGGACTAGAAACTGCATGTGTATTTCAACTCCATTTAGGACTGGGAAACAAATGCTAGCTCACCTTACAAAAAACACACTCTGCTTTTGAGAAAAGAGCTCTCTTCTACTCTACTGTGTTTCCTATGGGGTTCGAACAGTGAGCTTGCTCAGAACAAAAGAACTGTGCTTCCTACACACACGGGCCATATCTAGTTCAACTCTGATTAGGAAACTTACGAGAACAGTAGCTCCTCTTCAGTCCAATACACTGTACTTGCTGGGAACAGATGCCAGTGCTATTTGCAATGTGTATGGCAATGGGAGCTCAATAGTGACTTTCCTTCCCAGAAAGCAACTCTTGCTCATAGGACCAAAAACTGCATGTGATTCAACTCCATTTAGGACTGGGAAACAAATGCTAGCTCGCCTTACAAGAAACACACTCTGCTTTTGAGAAAAGAGCACTCTTCTACTCTACTGTGTTTCCTATGGGGTCCAAACAGTGAGCTTGCTCAGAACAAAAGATCTGTGCTTCCTACACACACGGGCCATATCTAGTTCAAGTCCGCTTAGGAAACTGACAAGAACAGTAGCTCCTCTTCAGTCCAATACACTGTACTTGCTGGGAACAGTCGCGAGTGCTACTTAAACCGTGTATGTCATTGGGAGCGCAATAGTGACTTTCATTACCAGAAAACAACTCTTGCTTCTAGGACCAGAAACTGCATGTGATTCAACTCCATTTAGGACTGGGAAACATACGCTATCTCGCCTTACAAGAAACACACTCTGCTTTTGAGAAAAGAGCACTCTTCTACTCTACTGTGTTTCCTATGGGGTCCGAACAGTGAGCTTGCTCAGAACAAAAGAACTGTGCTTCCTACACACACGGGCCATATCTAGTTCAACTCTGCTTAGGAAACTGACAAGAACAGTAGCTCCTCTTCAGTTCAATACACTGTACTTGCTGGGAACAGTCGCGAGTGCTACTTGAGCAGTGTATGGCATTGTGAGCGCAATAGTGACTTTCCTTACCAGAAAACAACTCTTGCACGTAGGACCAGAAACTGCATGGGATTCAACTCCATTTAGGAATGGGAAACAAAAGCTATCTCGCCTTACAAGAAACACACTCTGCTTTTGAGAAAAGAGCACTCTTCTACTCTAATGTGTTTCCTATGGGGTCCGAACAGTGAGCTTGCTCAGAACAAAAGATCTGTGCTTCCTACACACACCGGCCATATCTAGTTCAACTCTGCTTAGGAAACTGACAAGAACAGTAGCTCCTCTTCAGTTCAATATACTGTCCTTGCTGGGAACAGACGCGAGTGCTATTTGCACTGTGTATGGCAATGGGAGCGCAATAGAGAGTTTCCATACCAGAAAACAATTCTTGCTCGTAGGACCAGAAACTGCATGGGATTCAACTCCATTTAGGACTGGGAAACAAACGCTAGATCGCCTTAAAAGAAACACAGTCTGCTTTAGAGAAAATAGCACTCTTCTACTCTACTGTGTTTCCTATGGGGTCCGATGGGGTCCGAAGAGTGAGCTTGCTGAGAACAAAAGATCTGTGCTTCCTACACACACGGCCATATCTAGTTCAATTCTGCTTAGGAACCTGACAAAAACAGTAGATCCTCTTCAGTCCAATACACTGTACATGCTGGGAACAGACGCCAGTGCTATTTGCCCTGTGTATGACAATGGGAGCGCAATAGTGACTCTTCTTACCAGAAAACAACTCTTGCTCGTAGGACCAGAATCTGCATGTGATTCAACTCCATTTAGGACTGGGAAACAAACGCGAGCTTGCCGTACAAGAAACGCACTCTGCTTTTGAGAAAAGAGCACTCTTCTACTCTTCTGTGTTTCCTATGGGGTCCGAACAGTTAGGTTGCTCAGAACAAAAGAACTGTGCTTCCTACACACACGGGCCATATCTAGTTCAACTCTGCTTAGGAAACTGAGAAGAACAGTTGATCCTCTTCAGTCCAGTACACTGTACTTTCTGGGAACTGACGCGAGTGCTATTTGCACTGTGTATGGCAATGGGAGCACAATAGTGACTTTCCTTACCAGAAAACAACTCTTGCTCATAGGACCGGAAACTGCATGTGACTCAACTCCATTTAGGACTGGGAAACAAATGCTAGCTCGCCTTACAAGAAACACACTCTGCTTTTGAGAAAAGAGCACTCTTCTACTCTACCGTGTTTCCTTTAGGGCCAGAACAGTCAGGTTGCTCAGAACAAAAGAACTGTGCTTCCTACATACACGGGCCATATCTAGTTCAACTCTGCTTAGGAAACTGACAAGAACAGTAGCTCCTCTTCAGTCCAATACACTGCACTTGCTGGGAACAGATGCCAGTGCTATTTGCCCTGTGCATGTCAATGGGAGCACAATAGTGACTCTTCTTACCAGAAAACAACTCTTGCTCTTAGGACCAGAAAATGCATGTGAGTCAGCTCCATTTAGGACTGGGAAACAAACGCTATCTCGCCTTACAAGAAACACACTCTGCTTTTGAGAAACGAAGAGTCTTCTACTCTACAGTGTTTCATATGGGGTCCAAACAATGAGCTTGCTCAGAACAAAAGAAATGTGCTTCCTACACACACGGGCCATATCTAGTTCAACACTGCTTAGGAAACTGACAAGAACAGTAGCTCCTCTTCTGTTCAATACACTGTACTTGCTGGGAACAGTCGCGAGTGCTACTTAAACAGTGTATGTCATTGGGAGCGCAATAGTGACTTTCATTACCAGAAAACAACTCTTGCTTCTAGGACCAGAAACTGCATGTGATTTAACTCCATTTAGGACTGGGAAACATACGCTATCTCGCCTTACAAGAAACACACTCTGCTTTTGAGAAAAGAGCACTCTTCTTCTCTAATGTGTTTCCTATGGGGTCCGAACAGTGAGCTTGCTCAGAACAAAAGATCTGTGCTTCCTACACACACCGGCCATATCTAGTTCAACTCTGCTTAGGAAACTTACAAGAACAGTAGCTCCTCTTCAGTTCAATATACTGTCCTTGCTGGGAACAGACGCGAGTGCTATTTGCAATGTGTATGGCAATGGGAGCGCAATAGTGACTTTCCTTACCAGAAAACAATTCTTGCTCGTAGGACCAGAAACTGCATGGGATTAAACTCCATTTAGGACTGGGAAACAAACGCTAGATCGCCTTACAAGAAACACAGTCTGCTTTAGAGAAAATAGCACTCATCTACTCTACTGTGTTTCCTATGGGTCCGATGGGGTCCGAAGAGTGAGCTTGCTGAGAACAAATGATCTGTGCTTCCTACACACACGGCCATATCTAGTTCAATTCTGCTTAGGAACCTGACAAAAACAGTAGATCCTCTTCAGTCCAATACACTGTATATGCTGGGAACAGACGCCAGTGCTATTTGCCCTGTGTATCACAATGGGAGCGCAATAGTGACTCTTCTTACCAGAAAACAACTCTTGCTCGTAGGACCAGAAACTGCATGTGACTCACCTCCATTTAGGACTGGGAAACAAACGCTAGCTTGCCTTAGAAGTAGCACACTCTGCTTTTGAGGAAGGAGCACTCTTCTACTCTACTGTTTTTCCTTTAGCGCCAGAACAGTGAGCTTGCTCAGAACAAAAGAACTGTGCTTCCTACACACATGGCCATATCTAGTTCAATTCTGCTTAGGAAACTGACAAGAACAGTAGATCCTCTTCAGTCCAATACACTGTACTTGCTGGGATCAGACGCGAGTGCTATTTGCCCTGTGTATGACAATGGGAGTGCAATAGTGACTCTTCTTACCAGAAAACAACTCTTGCTCATAGGACCAGAAACTGCATGTGATTCAACTCCATTTAGGACTGGAAAACAAACGCTAGCTTGCCTTACAAGAAACACACTATGCTTTTGAGAAAAGAGCACTCTTCTACTCTACTGTGTATATCTTAAAGCCAGAAGAGTGAGCTTGCTCAGAACAAAAGAACTGTGCATCCTACACACACGGGCCATATCTAGTTCAACTCTGCTTAGGAAACTGACAAGAACAGTAGCTCCTCTTCAGTCCAATACACTGTACTTGATGGGAACAGACCCGAGTCATATTTGCACAATGTTTGGCAAAGGGAGCTCAATAGTGACTTTACTTACCAGAAAACAACTCTTGCTGGTAGGAACAAAAACTGCATGTGATTCAACTCCATTTAGGACTGGGAAACAAACGCTAGCTCGCCTTACAAGAAACACACTCTGCTTTTGAGAAAAGAGCACTCTTCTACTCTACTGTGTTTCCTATAGGGCGAAAACAGTGAGCTTGCTCAGAACAAAAGAACTGTGCTTCCAAAACACACAGCCATATCTAGTTCAGTTCTGCTTAGGAAACTGACAAGAACAGTAGATCCTCTTCAGTCCAATACACTGTACTTGCTATAAGAGACGTGAGTGCTATTTGAACTGTGTATGACAATGGGAGCACAATAGTGACTTTTCTTACCAGAAAACAACTCTTGCTCGTAGGACCAGAAACTGCATGTGATTCAACTCCATTTAGGACTGGGAAGCAAACGCTAGCGTGCCTTACAAGAAACACACTCTGCTTTTGAGAAAAGAGCACTCTTCTACTCTACTGTGTTTCCTATAGGGCCAGAATAGTGAGCTTGCTCAGAACAAAAGAACTGTGCTTCCTAAACACACAGTTCATATCTAGTTTAACTGTGCTTAGGAAACTGACAAGAACAGTAGCTCCTCTTCAATCCAATACAATGTACTTGCTGGGAACAGACGCGAGTGCTATTTGCACTGTGTATGGCAATGGGAGCACAATAGTTACTCTTCTTACCAGAAAACTCTCTTGCTCGTAGGACCAGAAGCTGCATGGGATTCAACTCCATTTAGGACTTGGAAACAAAAGTTAGCTCTCCTTACAAGAAACATACTCTGCTTTTGATAAAAGAGCACTCTT
This sequence comes from Peromyscus eremicus, assembly GCF_949786415.1. Lineage (NCBI taxonomy): Eukaryota > Metazoa > Chordata > Mammalia > Rodentia > Cricetidae > Peromyscus > Peromyscus eremicus. Next base: position 167,842 of record NW_026734788.1, on the reverse strand, counting down.
CAACTCTACTGTGTTTCCTTTATGGCCAGTACAGTGAGCTTGCTCAGAACAAAAGAACTGTCCTTCCTACACACATGGCCATATCTAGTTCAACTCTGCTTAGTAAACTAACAAGAACAGTAGATCCTCTTCAGTCCAATACAGTGTACTTGCTGGGAACAGACACCAGGGCTGTTTGCCCTGTGTATGACAATGGGAGCGCAATAGTGACTCTTCTTACCAGAAAACAACTCTTGCTCGTAGGACCAGAAACTGCATGGGATTCAACTCCTTTTTGTTTTAGGAAACAAACGCTAACTTGCCTCACATGAAACCCACTTTGCTTCTGAGAAAAGGGCACACTTCTACTCTACTGTGTTTCCTATGGGGTCCGAACAGTAAGCTTGCTCAGAACAAAAGAACTGTGCATCCTACAGACACAGACCATATCTAGTTCAACTCTGCTTAGGAACCTGACAAGAACAGTAGCTCCTCTTCAGTCCAATACACTGTACTTGCTGGGAACAGACGAAGGGCTATTTGTACTGTGTATGGCAAAGGAGTGCAATAGTGACTATTCTAACCAGAAAACAACTCTTGCTCGTAGGACCAGAAACTGCATGTGTATTTCAACTCCATTTAGGACTGGGAAACAAACGCTAGCTCTCCTTACAAGAAACACACTCTGCTTTTGAGAAAAAAGCACTCTTCTACACTCCTGTGTTTCCTATAGGGCCAGAATAGTGAGCTTGCTCAGAAAAAAAGAACTGTGCTTCCAACACACACGGCCATATCTAGTTCAATTCTGCTTGCGAAACTGACAACAACAGTAGATCCTCTTCAGTCCAATACACTGTACATGCTGGGAACAGACGCCAGTGCTATTTGCCCTGTGTATGACAATGGGAGCGCAATAGTGACTCTTCTTACCAGAAAACAACTCTTGCTCGTAGGACCGCAAACTGCATATGATTCAACTCGACTTAGGACAGGAAAACAAACGCTAGCTTGCCTTACAAGAAACACACTATGCTTTTGAGGAAAGGGCACTCTTCTACTCTACAGTGTTTTCTATGGGGTCCAAACCGTGAGCTTGCTCAGAACAAAAGAACTGTGCTTCCTACACACACTGGCCATATCTGGTTCAACTCTGCTTAGGAAACTGACAAGAACAGTAGCTCCTCTTCAGTCCAATACACTGTACTTGCTGGGAACAGACATGAGGGCTATTTGTACTGTGTATGGCAAAAGGAGCGCAATAGTGACTTTCCTTACCAGAAAACAACTCTTGCTCATAGGACCGGAAACTGCATGTGACCCAACGCCATTTAGGACTGGGAAACAAATGCTAGCTTGCCTTACAAGAAACACACTCTGCTTTTGAGAAAAGAGCACTCTTCTACTCTACCGTGTTTCCTTTAGGGCCAGAACAGTCAGGTTGCTCAGAACAAAGGAACTGTGCTTCCTACACACGGGCCATATCTAGTTCAACTCTGCTTAGGAAACTGACAAGAACAGTAGCTCCTCTTCAATTCAATACACTGTACTTGCTGGGAACAGGCAAGAGTGCTATTTGAACAGTGTATGGCAATGGGAGCACAATAGTGACTTTTTTTTTTACCAGAAAACAACTCTTGCCCGTAGGACCAGAAACTGCATGTGATTCAACGCCATTTACGACTGGGAAACAAACGCTAGCTCGCCTTACAAGAAACACACTCTGCTTTTGAGAAAAGTGCTCTCTTCTACTCTACTGTGTTTCCTTTAGGGCCAGAACAGTTAGGTTGCTCAGAACAAAAGAACTGTGCTTCCTACACACAGGGGGAATATCTAGTTCAACTCTGCTTAGGAAACTGACAAGAACAGTACCTCCTCTTCAGTTCAATATACTGTCCTTGCTGGGAACTGACGCGAGTGCTATTTGCACTGTGTATGGCAATGGGAGCGCAATAGTGACTTTCCTTACCAGAAAACATTTCTTGCTCGTAGGACCAGAAACTGCATGGGATTCAACTCCATTTAGGACTGGGAAACAAACACTAGATCGCCTTACAAGAAACACAGTCTGCTTTATTGAAAATAGCACTCTTCTACTCTACTGTGTTTCCTATGGGGTCCGATGGGGTCCGAAGTGTGAGCTTGCTGAGAACAAAAGATCTGTGCTTCCTACACACACGGCCATATCTAGTTCAATTCTGCTTAGGAACCTGACAAAAATGGTAGATCCTCTTCAGTCCAATACACTGTACATGCTGGTAACAGACGCCAGTGCTATTTACCCTGTGTATGACAATGGGAGCGCAATAGTGACTCTTCTTACCAGAAAACAACTCTTGCTCGTAGGACCAGAATCTGCATGTGATTCAACTCCATTTAGGACTGGGAAACAAACGCTATCTCGCCTTACAAGAAACAAACTCTGCTTTTGAGAAAAGCGCACTCTTCTACTCTACTGTGTTTCCTATGGGGTCCAAACAGTGAGCTTGCTCAAAAAAGAACTGTGCTTCCTACACACACGGGCCATATCTAGTTCAACTCTGCTTATTAAACTGACAAGAAGAGTAGCTCTGCTTCAGTCAAATACACTGTACTTGCTGGGAACACACGCGAGTGCTATTTGCACTGTGTATGGCAATGGGAGCGCAATAGTGACTTTCCTTACCAGAAAACAATTCTTGCTCATAGGACCAGAAACTGCATGTGACTCAACTCCATTTAGGACTGGGAAACAAACGCTAGCTCGCCTTACAAGAAACACACTCTGCTTTTGAGAAAAGTGCTCTCTTCTACTCTACTGTGTTTCCTTTAGGGCCAGAACAGTTAGGTTGCTCAGAACAAAAGAACTGTGCTTCCTACACACAGGGGACATATCTAGTTCAACTCTGCTTAGGAAACTGACAAGAACAGTAGCTCCTCTTCAGTTCAATATACTGTCCTTGCTGGGAACTGACACGAGTGCTACTTGCACTGTGTATGGCAATGGGAGCACAATAGTGACTTTCCTTACCAGAAAACAATTCTTGCTCGTAGGACCAGAAACTGCATGGGATTCAACTCCATTTAGGACTGGGAAACAAACACTAGATCGCCTTACAAGAAACACAGTCTGCTTTAGAGAAAATAGCACTCTTCTACTCTACTGTGTTTCCTATGGGGTCCGATGGGTTCCGAAGTGTGAGCTTGCTGAGAACAAAAGATCTGTGCTTCCTACACACACGGCCATATCTAGTTCAATTCTGCTTAGGAACCTGACAAAAACAGTAGATCCTCTTCAGTCCAATACACTGTACATGCTGGTAACAGACGCCAGTGCTATTTACCCTGTGTATGAAAATGGGAGCGCAATAGTGACTCTTCTTACCAGAAAACAACTCTTGCTCGTAGGACCAGAATCTGCATGTGATTCAACTCCATTTAGGACTGGGAAACAAACGCGAGCTCGCCGTACAAGAAACGCACTCTGCTTTTGAGAAAAGAGCACTCTTCTACTCTTCTGTGTTTCCTATGGGGACCTAACAGTGAGGTTGCTCAGAACAAAAGAACTGTGCTTCCTACACACACGGGCCATATCTAGTTCAACTCTGCTTAGGAAACTGAGAAGAACACTAGCTCCTCTTCAGTCCAGTACACTGTACTTTTTGGGAACAGACGCGAGTGCTATTTGCACTGTGTATGGCAATCGGAGCACAATAGTGACTTTCCTTACCAGAAAACAACTCTTGCTCATAGGACCGGAAACTGCATGTGATTCAACTCCATTTAGGACTGGGAAACAAATGCTAGCTCGCTTTACAAGAAACACACTCTGCTTTTGAGAAAAGAGCACTCTTCTACTCTACCGTGTTTCCTTTAGGGCCAGAACAGTCAGGTTGCTCAGAACAAAAGAACTGTGCTTCCTACACACACGGGCCATATCTAGTTCAACACTGCTTAGGAAACTGACAAGAACAGTAGCTCCTCTTCTGTTCAATACACTGTACTTGCTGGGAACAGTCGCGAGGGCTACTTAAACAGTGTATGTCATTGGGAGCGCAATAGTGACTTTCATTACCAGAAAACAACTCTTGCTTCTAGGACCAGAAACTGCATGTGATTCAACTCCATTTAGGACTGGGAAACATACGCTGTCTCGCCTTACAAGAAACACACTCTGCTTTTGAGAAAAGAGCACTCTTCTACTCTACTGTGTTTCCTATGGGGTCCGAACAGTGAGCTTGCTCAGAACAAAAGAACTGTGCTTCCTACACACACGGGCCATATCTAGTTCAACTCTGCTTAGGAAACTGACAAGAACAGTAGCTCCTCTTCAGTTCAATACACTGTACTTGCTGGGAACAGTCGCGAGTGCTACTTGAGCAGTGTATGGCATTGTGAGCGCAATAGTGACTTTCCTTACCAGAAAACAACTCTTGCACGTAGGACCAGAAACTGCATGGGATTAAACTCCATTTAGGACTGGGAAACAAAAGCTATCTCGCCTTACAAGAAACAGACTCTGCTTTTGAGAAAAGAGCACTCTTCTACTCTAATGTGTTTCCTATAAGGTCCGAACAGTGAGCTTGCTCAGAACAAAAGATCTGTGCTTCCTACACACACCGGCCATATCTAGTTCAACTCTGCTTTGGAAACTGACAAGAACAGTAGCTCCTCTTCAGTTCAATATACTGTCCTTACTGGGAACAGACGCGAGTGCTATTTGCACTGTGTATGGCAATGGGAGCGCAATAGTGACTTTCCTTACCAGAAAACAATTCTTGCTCGTAGGACCAGAAACTGCATGGGATTCAACTCCATTTAGGACTGGGAAACAAACGCTAGATCGCCTTACAAGAAACACAGTCTGCTTTAGAGAAAATAGCACTCTTCTACTCTACTGTGTTTCCTATGGGGTCCGATGGGGTCCGAAGAGTGAGCATGCTGAGAGCAAAAGATCTGTGCTTCCTACACACACGGCCATATCTAGTTCAATTCTGCTTAGGAACCTGACAAAAACAGTAGATCCTCTTCAGTCCAATACACTGTACATGCTGGGAACAGACGCCAGTGCTATTTGCCCTGTGTATGACAATGGGAGCGCAATAGTGACTCTTCTTACCAGAAAACAACTCTTACTCGTAGGACCAGAATCTGCATGTGATTCAACTCCATTTAGGACTGGAAAACAAACGCGAGTTCGCCGTACAAGAAACGCACTCTGCTTTTGAGAAAAGAGCACTCTTCTACTCTTCTGTGTTTCCTATGTGGTCCGAACACTGAGCTTGCTCAGAACAAAAGAACTGTGCTTCCTACACACACGGGCCATATCTAGTTCAACTCTGCTTAGGAAACTGAGAAGAACAGTAGATCCTCTTCAGTCCAGTACACTGTACTTTCTGGGAACTGACGCGAGTGCTATTTGCACTGTGTATGGCAATGGGAGCACAATAGTGATTTTCCTTACCAGAAAACAACTCTTGCTCATAGGACCGGAAACTGCATGTGACTCAACTCCATTTAGGACTGGGAAACAAACGCTAGCTCGCCTTACAAGAAACACACTCTGCTTTGAGAAAAAAGCACTCTTCTACACTCCTGTGTTTCCTATAGGGCCAGAATAGTGAGCTTGCTCAGAAAAAAAGAACTGTGCTTCCAACACACACGGCCATATCTAGTTCAATTCTGCTTGCGAAACTGACAACAACAGTAGATCCTCTTCAGTCCAATACACTGTACATGCTGGGAACAGACGCCAGTGCTATTTGCCCTGTGTATGACAATGGGAGCGCAATAGTGACTCTTTCTTACGAGAAAACAACTCTTGCTCGTAGGACCGCAAACTGCATATGATTCAACTCCACATAGGACAGGAAAACAAACGCTAGCTTGCCTTACAAGAAACACACTATGCTTTTGAGGAAAGGGCACTCTTCTACTCTACAGTGTTTTCTTTGGGGTCCAAACAGTGAGCTTGCTCAGAACAAAAGAACTGTGCTTCCTACACACACGGGCCATATCTGGTTCAACTCTGCTTAGGAAACTGACAAGAACAGTAGCTCCTCTTCAGTCCAATACACTGTACTTGCTGGGAACAGACACGAGGGCTATTTGTACTGTGTATGGCAAAAGGAGCGCAATAGTGACTATTCTAACCAGAAAACAACTCCTGCTCGTAGGACTAGAAACTGCATGTGTATTTCAACTCCATTTAGGACTGGGAAACAAATGCTAGCTCACCTTACAAAAAACACACTCTGCTTTTGAGAAAAGAGCTCTCTTCTACTCTACTGTGTTTCCTATGGGGTTCGAACAGTGAGCTTGCTCAGAACAAAAGAACTGTGCTTCCTACACACACGGGCCATATCTAGTTCAACTCTGATTAGGAAACTTACGAGAACAGTAGCTCCTCTTCAGTCCAATACACTGTACTTGCTGGGAACAGATGCCAGTGCTATTTGCAATGTGTATGGCAATGGGAGCTCAATAGTGACTTTCCTTCCCAGAAAGCAACTCTTGCTCATAGGACCAAAAACTGCATGTGATTCAACTCCATTTAGGACTGGGAAACAAATGCTAGCTCGCCTTACAAGAAACACACTCTGCTTTTGAGAAAAGAGCACTCTTCTACTCTACTGTGTTTCCTATGGGGTCCAAACAGTGAGCTTGCTCAGAACAAAAGATCTGTGCTTCCTACACACACGGGCCATATCTAGTTCAAGTCCGCTTAGGAAACTGACAAGAACAGTAGCTCCTCTTCAGTCCAATACACTGTACTTGCTGGGAACAGTCGCAAGTGCTACTTAAACCGTGTATGTCATTGGGAGCGCAATAGTGACTTTCATTACCAGAAAACAACTCTTGCTTCTAGGACCAGAAACTGCATGTGATTCAACTCCATTTAGGACTGGGAAACATACGCTATCTCGCCTTACAAGAAACACACTCTGCTTTTGAGAAAAGAGCACTCTTCTACTCTACTGTGTTTCCTATGGGGTCCGAACAGTGAGCTTGCTCAGAACAAAAGAACTGTGCTTCCTACACACACGGGCCATATCTAGTTCAACTCTGCTTAGGAAACTGACAAGAACAGTAGCTCCTCTTCAGTTCAATACACTGTACTTGCTGGGAACAGTCGCGAGTGCTACTTGAGCAGTGTATGGCATTGTGAGCGCAATAGTGACTTTCCTTACCAGAAAACAACTCTTGCACGTAGGACCAGAAACTGCATGGGATTCAACTCCATTTAGGAATGGGAAACAAAAGCTATCTCGCCTTACAAGAAACACACTCTGCTTTTGAGAAAAGAGCACTCTTCTACTCTAATGTGTTTCCTATGGGGGTCCGAACAGTGAGCTTGCTCAGAACAAAAGATCTGTGCTTCCTACACACACCGGCCATATCTAGTTCAACTCTGCTTAGGAAACTGACAAGAACAGTAGCTCCTCTTCAGTTCAATATACTGTCCTTGCTGGGAACAGACGCGAGTGCTATTTGCACTGTGTATGGCAATGGGAGCGCAATAGAGAGTTTCCATACCAGAAAACAATTCTTGCTCGTAGGACCAGAAACTGCATGGGATTCAACTCCATTTAGGACTGGGAAACAAACGCTAGATCGCCTTACAAGAAACACAGTCTGCTTTAGAGAAAATAGCACTCTTCTACTCTACTGTGTTTCCTATGGGGGTCCGATGGGGTCCGAAGAGTGAGCTTGCTGAGAACAAAAGATCTGTGCTTCCTACACACACGGCCATATCTAGTTCAATTCTGCTTAGGAACCTGACAAAAACAGTAGATCCTCTTCAGTCCAATGCACTGTACATGCTGGGAACAGACGCCAGTGCTATTTGCCCTGTGTATGACAATGGGAGCGCAATAGTGACTCTTCTTACCAGAAAACAACTCTTGCTCGTAGGACCAGAATCTGCATGTGATTCAACTCCATTTAGGACTGGGAAACAAACGCGAGCTTGCCGTACAAGAAACGCACTCTGCTTTTGAGAAAAGAGCACTCTTCTACTCTTCTGTGTTTCCTATGGGGTCCGAACAGTTAGGTTGCTCAGAACAAAAGAACTGTGCTTCCTACACACACCGGCCATATCTAGTTCAACTCTGCTTAGGAAACTGAGAAGAACAGTTGATCCTCTTCAGTCCAGTACACTGTACTTTCTGGGAACTGACGCGAGTGCTATTTGCACTGTGTATGGCAATGGGAGCACAATAGTGACTCTCCTTACCAGAAAACAACTCTTGCTCATAGGACCGGAAACTGCATGTGACTCAACTCCATTTAGGACTGGGAAACAAATGCTAGCTCGCCTTACAAGAAACACACTCTGCTTTTGAGAAAAGAGCACTCTTCTACTCTACCGTGTTTCCTTTAGGGCCAGAACAGTCAGGTTGCTCAGAACAAAAGAACTGTGCTTCCTACATACACGGGCCATATCTAGTTCAACTCTGCTTAGGAAACTGACAAGAACAGTAGCTCCTCTTCAGTCCAATACACTGCACTTGCTGGGAACAGATGCCAGTGCTATTTGCCCTGTGCATGTCAATGGGAGCACAATAGTGACTCTTCTTACCAGAAAACAACTCTTGCTCTTAGGACCAGAAAATGCATGTGAGTCAGCTCCATTTAGGACTGGGAAACAAACGCTATCTCGCCTTACAAGAAACACACTCTGCTTTTGAGAAACGAAGAGTCTTCTACTCTACAGTGTTTCATATGGGGTCCAAACAATGAGCTTGCTCAGAACAAAAGAAATGTGCTTCCTACACACACGGGCCCATATCTAGTTCAACACTGCTTAGGAAACTGACAAGAACAGTAGCTCCTCTTCTGTTCAATACACTGTACTTGCTGGGAACAGTCGCGAGTGCTACTTAAACAGTGTATGTCATTGGGAGCGCAATAGTGACTTTCATTACCAGAAAACAACTCTTGCTTCTAGGACCAGAAACTGCATGTGATTTAACTCCATTTAGGACTGGGAAACATACGCTATCTCGCCTTACAAGAAACACACTCTGCTTTTGAGAAAAGAGCACTCTTCTTCTCTAATGTGTTTCCTATGGGGTCCGAACAGTGAGCTTGCTCAGAACAAAAGATCTGTGCTTCCTACACACACCGGCCATATCTAGTTCAACTCTGCTTAGGAAACTTACAAGAACAGTAGCTCCTCTTCAGTTCAATATACTGTCCTTGCTGGGAACAGACGCGAGTGCTATTTGCAATGTGTATGGCAATGGGAGCGCAATAGTGACTTTCCTTACCAGAAAACAATTCTTGCTCGTAGGACCAGAAACTGCATGGGATTAAACTCCATTTAGGACTGGGAAACAAACGCTAGATCGCCTTACAAGAAACACAGTCTGCTTTAGAGAAAATAGCACTCTTCTACTCTACTGTGTTTCCTATGGGTCCGATGGGTTCCGAAGAGTGAGCTTGCTGAGAACAAATGATCTGTGCTTCCTACACACACGGCCATATCTAGTTCAATTCTGCTTAGGAACCTGACAAAAACAGTAGATCCTCTTCAGTCCAATACACTGTATATGCTGGGAACAGACGCCAGTGCTATTTGCCCTGTGTATCACAATGGGAGCGCAATAGTGACTCTTCTTACCAGAAAACAACTCTTGCTCGTAGGACCAGAAACTGCATGTGACTCACCTCCATTTAGGACTGGGAAACAAACGCTAGCTTGCCTTAGAAGTAGCACACTCTGCTTTTGAGGAAGGAGCACTCTTCTACTCTACTGTTTTTCCTTTAGCGCCAGAACAGTGAGCTTGCTCAGAACAAAAGAACTGTGCTTCCTACACACATGGCCATATCTAGTTCAATTCTGCTTAGGAAACTGACAAGAACAGTAGATCCTCTTCAGTCCAATACACTGTACTTGCTGGGATCAGACGCGAGTGCTATTTGCCCTGTGTATGACAATGGGAGTGCAATAGTGACTCTTCTTACCAGAAAACAACTCTTGCTCATAGGACCGGAAACTGCATGTGATTCAACTCCATTTAGGACTGGAAAACAAACGCTAGCTTGCCTTACAAGAAACACACTATGCTTTTGAGAAAAGAGCACTCTTCTACTCTACTGTGTATATCTTAAAGCCAGAAGAGTGAGCTTGCTCAGAACAAAAGAACTGTGCATCCTACACACACGGGCCATATCTAGTTCAACTCTGCTTAGGAAACTGACAAGAACAGTAGCTCCTCTTCAGTCCAATACACTGTACTTGATGGGAACAGACCCGAGTCATATTTGCACAATGTTTGGCAAAGGGAGCTCAATAGTGACTTTACTTACCAGAAAACAACTCTTGCTGGTAGGAACAAAAACTGCATGTGATTCAACTCCATTTAGGACTGGAAACAAACGCTAGCTCGCCTTACAAGAAACACACTCTGCTTTTGAGAAAAGAGCACTCTTCTACTCTACTGTGTTTCCTATAGGGCGAAAACAGTGAGCTTGCTCAGAACAAAAGAACTGTGCTTCCAAAACACACAGCCATATCTAGTTCAGTTCTGCTTAGGAAACTGACAAGAACAGTAGATCCTCTTCAGTCCAATACACTGTACTTGCTATAAGAGACGTGAGTGCTATTTGAACTGTGTATGACAATGGGAGCACAATAGTGACTCTTCTTACCAGAAAACAACTCTTGCTCGTAGGACCAGAAACTGCATGTGATTCAACTCCATTTAGGACTGGGAAGCAAACGCTAGCGTGCCTTACAAGAAACACACTCTGCTTTTGAGAAAAGAGCACTCTTCTACTCTACTGTGTTTCCTATAGGGCCAGAATAGTGAGCTTGCTCAGAACAAAAGAACTGTGCTTCCTAAACACACAGTTCATATCTAGTTTAACTGTGCTTAGGAAACTGACAAGAACAGTAGCTCCTCTTCAATCCAATACACTGTACTTGCTGGGAACAGACGCGAGTGCTATTTGCACTGTGTATGGCAATGGGAGCACAATAGTTACTCTTCTTACCAGAAAACTCTCTTGCTCGTAGGACCAGAAGCTGCATGGGATTCAACTCCATTTAGGACTTGGAAACAAAAGTTAGCTCTCCTTACAAGAAACATACTCTGCTTTTGATAAAAGAGCACTCTTCAACTCTACTGTGTTTCCTTTATGGCCAGTACAGTGAGCTTGCTCAGAACAAAAGAACTGTCCTTCCTACACACATGGCCATATCTAGTTCAACTCTGCTTAGTAAACTAACAAGAACAGTAGATCCTCTTCAGTCCAATACAGTGTACTTGCTGGGAACAGACACCAGGGCTGTTTGCCCTGTGTATGACAATGGGAGCGCAATAGTGACTCTTCTTACCAGAAAACAACTCTTGCTCGTAGGACCAGAAACTGCATGGGATTCAACTCCTTTTTGTTTTAGGAAACAAACGCTAACTTGCCTCACATGAAACAAACTTTGCTTCTGAGAAAAGGGCACTCTTCTACTCTACTGTGTTTCCTATGGGGTCCGAACAGTAAGCTTGCTCAGAACAAAAGAACTGTGCATCCTACAGACACAGACCATATCTAGTTCAACTCTGCTTAGGAACCTGACAAGAACAGTAGCTCCTCTTCAGTCCAATACACTGTACTTGCTGGGAACAGACGAAGGGCTATTTGTACTGTGTATGGCAAAAGGAGTGCAATAGTGACTATTCTAACCAGAAAACAACTCTTGCTCGTAGGACCAGAAACTGCATGTGTATTTCAACTCCATTTAGGACTGGGAAACAAACGCTAGCTCTCCTTACAAGAAACACACTCTGCTTTTGAGAAAAAAGCACTCTTCTACACTCCTGTGTTTCCTATAGGGCCAGAATAGTGAGCTTGCTCAGAAAAAAAGAACTGTGCTTCCAACACACACGGCCATATCTAGTTCAATTCTGCTTGCGAAACTGACAACAACAGTAGATCCTCTTCAGTCCAATACACTGTACATGCTGGGAACAGACGCCAGTGCTATTTGCCCTGTGTATGACAATGGGAGCGCAATAGTGACTCTTCTTACCAGAAAACAACTCTTGCTCGTAGGACCACAAACTGCATATGATTCAACTCGACTTAGGACAGGAAAACAAACGCTAGCTTGCCTTACAAGAAACACACTATGCTTTTGAGGAAAGGGCACTCTTCTACTCTACAGTGTTTTCTATGGGGTCCAAACCGTGAGCTTGCTCAGAACAAAAGAACTGTGCTTCCTACACACACGGGCCATATCTGGTTCAACTCTGCTTAGGAAACTGACAAGAACAGTAGCTCCTCTTCAGTCCAATACACTGTACTTGCTGGGAACAGACATGAGGGCTATTTGTACTGTGTATGGCAAAAGGAGCGCAATAGTGACTTTCCTTACCAGAAAACAACTCTTGCTCATAGGACCGGAAACTGCATGTGACCCAACGCCATTTAGGACTGGGAAACAAATGCTAGCTTGCCTTACAAGAAACACACTCTGCTTTTGAGAAAAGAGCACTCTTCTACTCTACCGTGTTTCCTTTAGGGCCAGAACAGTCAGGTTGCTCAGAACAAAGGAACTGTGCTTCCTACACACGGGCCATATCTAGTTCAACTCTGCTTAGGAAACTGACAAGAACAGTAGCTCCTCTTCAATTCAATACACTGTACTTGCTGGGAACAGGCACGAGTGCTATTTGAACAGTGTATGGCAATGGGAGCACAATAGTGACTTTTTTTTTTACCAGAAAACAACTCTTGCCCGTAGGACCAGAAACTGCATGTGATTCAACGCCATTTACGACTGGAAAACAAACGCTAGCTCGCCTTACAAGAAACACACTCTGCTTTTGAGAAAAGTGCTCTCTTCTACTCTACTGTGTTTCCTTTAGGGCCAGAACAGTTAGGTTGCTCAGAACAAAAGAACTGTGCTTCCTACACACAGGGGGAATATCTAGTTCAACTCTGCTTAGGAAACTGACAAGAACAGTACCTCCTCTTCAGTTCAATATACTGTCCTTGCTGGGAACTGACGCGAGTGCTATTTGCACTGTGTATGGCAATGGGAGCGCAATAGTGACTTTCCTTACCAGAAAACATTTCTTGCTCGTAGGACCAGAAACTGCATGGGATTCAACTCCATTTAGGACTGGGAAACAAACACTAGATCGCCTTACAAGAAACACAGTCTGCTTTATTGAAAATAGCACTCTTCTACTCTACTGTGTTTCCTATGGGGTCCGATGGGGTCCGAAGTGTGAGCTTGCTGAGAACAAAAGATCTGTGCTTCCTACACACACGGCCATATCTAGTTCAATTCTGCTTAGGAACCTGACAAAAATGGTAGATCCTCTTCAGTCCAATACACTGTACATGCTGGTAACAGACGCCAGTGCTATTTACCCTGTGTATGACAATGGGAGCGCAATAGTGACTCTTCTTACCAGAAAACAACTCTTGCTCGTAGGACCAGAATCTGCATGTGATTCAACTCCATTTAGGACTGGGAAACAAACGCTATCTCGCCTTACAAGAAACAAACTCTGCTTTTGAGAAAAGCGCACTCTTCTACTCTACTGTGTTTCCTATGGGGTCCAAACAGTGAGCTTGCTCAAAAAAGAACTGTGCTTCCTACACACACGGGCCATATCTAGTTCAACTCTGCTTATTAAACTGACAAGAAGAGTAGCTCTGCTTCAGTCAAATACACTGTACTTGCTGGGAACACACGCGAGTGCTATTTGCACTGTGTATGGCAATGGGGAGCGCAATAGTGACTTTCCTTACCAGAAAACAATTCTTGCTCATAGGACCAGAAACTGCATGTGACTCAACTCCATTTAGGACTGGGAAACAAACGCTAGCTCGCCTTACAAGAAACACACTCTGCTTTTGAGAAAAGTGCTCTCTTCTACTCTACTGTGTTTCCTTTAGGGCCAGAACAGTTAGGTTGCTCAGAACAAAAGAACTGTGCTTCCTACACACAGGGGACATATCTAGTTCAACTCTGCTTAGGAAACTGACAAGAACAGTAGCTCCTCTTCAGTTCAATATACTGTCCTTGCTGGGAACTGACACGAGTGCTACTTGCACTGTGTATGGCAATGGGAGCACAATAGTGACTTTCCTTACCAGAAAACAATTCTTGCTCGTAGGACCAGAAACTGCATGGGATTCAACTCCATTTAGGACTGGGAAACAAACACTAGATCGCCTTACAAGAAACACAGTCTGCTTTAGAGAAAATAGCACTCTTCTACTCTACTGTGTTTCCTATGGGGTCCGATGGGTTCCGAAGTGTGAGCTTGCTGAGAACAAAAGATCTGTGCTTCCTACACACACGGCCATATCTAGTTCAATTCTGCTTAGGAACCTGACAAAAACAGTAGATCCTCTTCAGTCCAATACACTGTACATGCTGGTAACAGACGCCAGTGCTATTTACCCTGTGTATGAAAATGGGAGCGCAATAGTGACTCTTCTTACCAGAAAACAACTCTTGCTCGTAGGACCAGAATCTGCATGTGATTCAACTCCATTTAGGACTGGGAAACAAACGCGAGCTCGCCGTACAAGAAACGCACTCTGCTTTTGAGAAAAGAGCACTCTTCTACTCTTCTGTGTTTCCTATGTGGTCCGAACACTGAGCTTGCTCAGAACAAAAGAACTGTGCTTCCTACACACACGGGCCATATCTAGTTCAACTCTGCTTAGGAAACTGAGAAGAACAGTAGATCCTCTTCAGTCCAGTACACTGTACTTTCTGGGAACTGACGCGAGTGCTATTTGCACTGTGTATGGCAATGGGAGCACAATAGTGATTTTCCTTACCAGAAAACAACTCTTGCTCATAGGACCGGAAACTGCATGTGACTCAACTCCATTTAGGACTGGGAAACAAATGCTAGCTCGCCTTACAAGAAACACACTCTGCTTTTGAGAAAAAAGCACTCTTCTACACTCCTGTGTTTCCTATAGGGCCAGAATAGTGAGCTTGCTCAGAAAAAAAGAACTGTGCTTCCAACACACACGGCCATATCTAGTTCAATTCTGCTTGCGAAACTGACAACAACAGTAGATCCTCTTCAGTCCAATACACTGTACATGCTGGGAACAGACGCCAGTGCTATTTGCCCTGTGTATGACAATGGGAGCGCAATAGTGACTCTTCTTACGAGAAAACAACTCTTGCTCGTAGGACCGCAAACTGCATATGATTCAACTCCACATAGGACAGGAAAACAAACGCTAGCTTGCCTTACAAGAAACACACTATGCTTTTGAGGAAAGGGCACTCTTCTACTCTACAGTGTTTTCTTTGGGGTCCAAACAGTGAGCTTGCTCAGAACAAAAGAACTGTGCTTCCTACACACACGGGCCATATCTGGTTCAACTCTGCTTAGGAAACTGACAAGAACAGTAGCTCCTCTTCAGTCCAATACACTGTACTTGCTGGGAACAGACACGAGGGCTATTTGTACTGTGTATGGCAAAAGGAGCGCAATAGTGACTATTCTAACCAGAAAACAACTCCTGCTCGTAGGACTAGAAACTGCATGTGTATTTCAACTCCATTTAGGACTGGGAAACAAATGCTAGCTCACCTTACAAAAAACACACTCTGCTTTTGAGAAAAGAGCTCTCTTCTACTCTACTGTGTTTCCTATGGGGTTCGAACAGTGAGCTTGCTCAGAACAAAAGAACTGTGCTTCCTACACACACGGGCCATATCTAGTTCAACTCTGATTAGGAAACTTACGAGAACAGTAGCTCCTCTTCAGTCCAATACACTGTACTTGCTGGGAACAGATGCCAGTGCTATTTGCAATGTGTATGGCAATGGGAGCTCAATAGTGACTTTCCCTTCCCAGAAAGCAACTCTTGCTCATAGGACCAAAAACTGCATGTGATTCAACTCCATTTAGGACTGGGAAACAAATGCTAGCTCGCCTTACAAGAAACACACTCTGCTTTTGAGAAAAGAGCACTCTTCTACTCTACTGTGTTTCCTATGGGGTCCAAACAGTGAGCTTGCTCAGAACAAAAGATCTGTGCTTCCTACACACACGGGCCATATCTAGTTCAAGTCCGCTTAGGAAACTGACAAGAACAGTAGCTCCTCTTCAGTCCAATACACTGTACTTGCTGGGAACAGTCGCGAGTGCTACTTAAACCGTGTATGTCATTGGGAGCGCAATAGTGACTTTCATTACCAGAAAACAACTCTTGCTTCTAGGACCAGAAACTGCATGTGATTCAACTCCATTTAGGACTGGGAAACATACGCTATCTCGCCTTACAAGAAACACACTCTGCTTTTGAGAAAAGAGCACTCTTCTACTCTACTGTGTTTCCTATGGGGTCCGAACAGTGAGCTTGCTCAGAACAAAAGAACTGTGCTTCCTACACACACGGGCCATATCTAGTTCAACTCTGCTTAGGAAACTGACAAGAACAGTAGCTCCTCTTCAGTTCAATACACTGTACTTGCTGGGAACAGTCGCGAGTGCTACTTGAGCAGTGTATGGCATTGTGAGCGCAATAGTGACTTTCCTTACCAGAAAACAACTCTTGCACGTAGGACCAGAAACTGCATGGGATTCAACTCCATTTAGGAATGGGAAACAAAAGCTATCTCGCCTTACAAGAAACACACTCTGCTTTTGAGAAAAGAGCACTCTTCTACTCTAATGTGTTTCCTATGGGGTCCGAACAGTGAGCTTGCTCAGAACAAAAGATCTGTGCTTCCTACACACACCGGCCATATCTAGTTCAACTCTGCTTAGGAAACTGACAAGAACAGTAGCTCCTCTTCAGTTCAATATACTGTCCTTGCTGGGAACAGACGCGAGTGCTATTTGCACTGTGTATGGCAATGGGAGCGCAATAGAGAGTTTCCATACCAGAAAACAATTCTTGCTCGTAGGACCAGAAACTGCATGGGATTCAACTCCATTTAGGACTGGGAAACAAACGCTAGATCGCCTTAAAAGAAACACAGTCTGCTTTAGAGAAAATAGCACTCTTCTACTCTACTGTGTTTCCTATGGGGTCCGATGGGGTCCGAAGAGTGAGCTTGCTGAGAACAAAAGATCTGTGCTTCCTACACACACGGCCATATCTAGTTCAATTCTGCTTAGGAACCTGACAAAAACAGTAGATCCTCTTCAGTCCAATACACTGTACATGCTGGGAACAGACGCCAGTGCTATTTGCCCTGTGTATGACAATGGGGAGCGCAATAGTGACTCTTCTTACCAGAAAACAACTCTTGCTCGTAGGACCAGAATCTGCATGTGATTCAACTCCATTTAGGACTGGGAAACAAACGCGAGCTTGCCGTACAAGAAACGCACTCTGCTTTTGAGAAAAGAGCACTTCTTCTACTCTTCTGTGTTTCCTGTAGGGCCAGAACAGTGAGGTTGCTCAGAACAAAAGAACTGTGCTTCCTACACACACAGGCCATATCTAGTTCGAACTCTGCTTAGGAAACTTACAAGAACATTAGATCCTCTTCAGTCCAGTACACTGTACTTGCTGGAACAGACGCGAGTGCTATTTGCACTGTGTATGGCAATGGGAGCACTAGTGACTTTCCTTACCAGAAAACAACTCTTGCTCATAGGACCGGAAACTGCATGTGACTCAACTCCATTTAGGACTGGGAAACAAATGCTAGCTCGCCTTACAAGAAACACACTCTGCTTTTGAGAAAAGAGCACTCTTCTACTCTACCGTGTTTCCTTTAGGGCCAGAACAGTCAGGTTGCTCAGAACAAAAGAACTGTGCTTCCTACATACACGGGCCATATCTAGTTCAACTCTGCTTAGGAAACTGACAAGAACAGTAGCTCCTCTTCAGTCCAATACACTGCACTTGCTGGGAACAGATGCCAGTGCTATTTGCCCTGTGCATGTCAATGGGAGCACAATAGTGACTCTTCTTACCAGAAAACAACTCTTGCTCTTAGGACCAGAAAATGCATGTGAGTCAGCTCCATTTAGGACTGGGAAACAAACGCTATCTCGCCTTACAAGAAACACACTCTGCTTTTGAGAAACGAAGAGTCTTCTACTCTACAGTGTTTCATATGGGGTCCAAACAATGAGCTTGCTCAGAACAAAAGAAATGTGCTTCCTACACACACGGGCCATATCTAGTTCAACACTGCTTAGGAAACTGACAAGAACAGTAGCTCCTCTTCTGTTCAATACACTGTACTTGCTGGGAACAGTCGCGAGTGCTACTTAAACAGTGTATGTCATTGGGAGCGCAATAGTGACTTTCATTACCAGAAAACAACTCTTGCTTCTAGGACCAGAAACTGCATGTGATTTAACTCCATTTAGGACTGGGAAACATACGCTATCTCGCCTTACAAGAAACACACTCTGCTTTTGAGAAAAGAGCACTCTTCTTCTCTAATGTGTTTCCTATGGGGTCCGAACAGTGAGCTTGCTCAGAACAAAAGATCTGTGCTTCCTACACACACCGGCCATATCTAGTTCAACTCTGCTTAGGAAACTTACAAGAACAGTAGCTCCTCTTCAGTTCAATATACTGTCCTTGCTGGGAACAGACGCGAGTGCTATTTGCAATGTGTATGGCAATGGGAGCGCAATAGTGACTTTCCTTACCAGAAAACAATTCTTGCTCGTAGGACCAGAAACTGCATGGGATTAAACTCCATTTAGGACTGGGAAACAAACGCTAGATCGCCTTACAAGAAACACAGTCTGCTTTAGAGAAAATAGCACTCTTCTACTCTACTGTGTTTCCTATGGGTCCGATGGGTTCCGAAGAGTGAGCTTGCTGAGAACAAATGATCTGTGCTTCCTACACACACGGCCATATCTAGTTCAATTCTGCTTAGGAACCTGACAAAAACAGTAGATCCTCTTCAGTCCAATACACTGTATATGCTGGGAACAGACGCCAGTGCTATTTGCCCTGTGTATCACAATGGGAGCGCAATAGTGACTCTTCTTACCAGAAAACAACTCTTGCTCGTAGGACCAGAAACTGCATGTGACTCACCTCCATTTAGGACTGGGAAACAAACGCTAGCTTGCCTTAGAAGTAGCACACTCTGCTTTTGAGGAAGGAGCACTCTTCTACTCTACTGTTTTTCCTTTAGCGCCAGAACAGTGAGCTTGCTCAGAACAAAAGAACTGTGCTTCCTACACACATGGCCATATCTAGTTCAATTCTGCTTAGGAAACTGACAAGAACAGTAGATCCTCTTCAGTCCAATACACTGTACTTGCTGGGATCAGACGCGAGTGCTATTTGCCCTGTGTATGACAATGGGAGTGCAATAGTGACTCTTCTTACCAGAAAACAACTCTTGCTCATAGGACCGGAAACTGCATGTGATTCAACTCCATTTAGGACTGGAAAACAAACGCTAGCTTGCCTTACAAGAAACACACTATGCTTTTGAGAAAAGAGCACTCTTCTACTCTACTGTGTATATCTTAAAGCCAGAAGAGTGAGCTTGCTCAGAACAAAAGAACTGTGCATCCTACACACACGGGCCATATCTAGTTCAACTCTGCTTAGGAAACTGACAAGAACAGTAGCTCCTCTTCAGTCCAATACACTGTACTTGATGGGAACAGACCCGAGTCATATTTGCACAATGTTTGGCAAAGGGAGCTCAATAGTGACTTTACTTACCAGAAAACAACTCTTGCTGGTAGGAACAAAAACTGCATGTGATTCAACTCCATTTAGGACTGGGAAACAAACGCTAGCTCGCCTTACAAGAAACACACTCTGCTTTTGAGAAAAGAGCACTCTTCTACTCTACTGTGTTTCCTATAGGGCGAAAACAGTGAGCTTGCTCAGAACAAAAGAACTGTGCTTCCAAAACACACAGCCATATCTAGTTCAGTTCTGCTTAGGAAACTGACAAGAACAGTAGATCCTCTTCAGTCCAATACACTGTACTTGCTATAAGAGACGTGAGTGCTATTTGAACTGTGTATGACAATGGGAGCACAATAGTGACTCTTCTTACCAGAAAACAACTCTTGCTCGTAGGACCAGAAACTGCATGTGATTCAACTCCATTTAGGACTGGGAAGCAAACGCTAGCGTGCCTTACAAGAAACACACTCTGCTTTTGAGAAAAGAGCACTCTTCTACTCTACTGTGTTTCCTATAGGGCCAGAATAGTGAGCTTGCTCAGAACAAAAGAACTGTGCTTCCTAAACACACAGTTCATATCTAGTTTAACTGTGCTTAGGAAACTGACAAGAACAGTAGCTCCTCTTCAATCCAATACAATGTACTTGCTGGGAACAGACGCGAGTGCTATTTGCACTGTGTATGGCAATGGGAGCACAATAGTTACTCTTCTTACCAGAAAACTCTCTTGCTCGTAGGACCAGAAGCTGCATGGGATTCAACTCCATTTAGGACTTGGAAACAAAAGTTAGCTCTCCTTACAAGAAACATACTCTGCTTTTGATAAAAGAGCACTCTTCAACTCTACTGTGTTTCCTTTATGGCCAGTACAGTGAGCTTGCTCAGAACAAAAGAACTGTCCTTCCTACACACATGGCCATATCTAGTTCAACTCTGCTTAGTAAACTAACAAGAACAGTAGATCCTCTTCAGTCCAATACAGTGTACTTGCTGGGAACAGACACCAGGGCTGTTTGCCCTGTGTATGACAATGGGAGCGCAATAGTGACTCTTCTTACCAGAAAACAACTCTTGCTCGTAGGACCAGAAACTGCATGGGATTCAACTCCTTTTTGTTTTAGGAAACAAACGCTAACTTGCCTCACATGAAACCCACTTTGCTTCTGAGAAAAGGGCACTCTTCTACTCTACTGTGTTTCCTATGGGGTCCGAACAGTAAGCTTGCTCAGAACAAAAGAACTGTGCATCCTACAGACACAGACCATATCTAGTTCAACTCTGCTTAGGAACCTGACAAGAACAGTAGCTCCTCTTCAGTCCAATACACTGTACTTGCTGGGAACAGACGAAGGGCTATTTGTACTGTGTATGGCAAAAGGAGTGCAATAGTGACTATTCTAACCAGAAAACAACTCTTGCTCGTAGGACCAGAAACTGCATGTGTATTTCAACTCCATTTAGGACTGGGAAACAAACGCTAGCTCTCCTTACAAGAAACACACTCTGCTTTTGAGAAAAAAGCACTCTTCTACACTCCTGTGTTTCCTATAGGGCCAGAATAGTGAGCTTGCTCAGAAAAAAAGAACTGTGCTTCCAACACACACGGCCATATCTAGTTCAATTCTGCTTGCGAAACTGACAACAACAGTAGATCCTCTTCAGTCCAATACACTGTACATGCTGGGAACAGACGCCAGTGCTATTTGCCCTGTGTATGACAATGGGAGCGCAATAGTGACTCTTCTTACCAGAAAACAACTCTTGCTCGTAGGACCGCAAACTGCATATGATTCAACTCGACTTAGGACAGGAAAACAAACGCTAGCTTGCCTTACAAGAAACACACTATGCTTTTGAGGAAAGGGCACTCTTCTACTCTACAGTGTTTTCTATGGGGTCCAAACCGTGAGCTTGCTCAGAACAAAAGAACTGTGCTTCCTACACACACGGGCCATATCTGGTTCAACTCTGCTTAGGAAACTGACAAGAACAGTAGCTCCTCTTCAGTCCAATACACTGTACTTGCTGGGAACAGACATGAGGGCTATTTGTACTGTGTATGGCAATAGGAGCGCAATAGTGACTTTCCTTACCAGAAAACAACTCTTGCTCATAGGACCGGAAACTGCATGTGACCCAACGCCATTTAGGACTGGGAAACAAATGCTAGCTTGCCTTACAAGAAACACACTCTGCTTTTGAGAAAAGAGCACTCTTCTACTCTACCGTGTTTCCTTTAGGGCCAGAACAGTCAGGTTGCTCAGAACAAAGGAACTGTGCTTCCTACACACGGGCCATATCTAGTTCAACTCTGCTTAGGAAACTGACAAGAACAGTAGCTCCTCTTCAATTCAATACACTGTACTTGCTGGGAACAGGCACGAGTGCTATTTGAACAGTGTATGGCAATGGGAGCACAATAGTGAATTTTTTTTTTTACCAGAAAACAACTCTTGCCCGTAGGACCAGAAACTGCATGTGATTCAACGCCATTTACGACTGGGAAACAAACGCTAGCTCGCCTTACAAGAAACACACTCTGCTTTTGAGAAAAGTGCTCTCTTCTACTCTACTGTGTTTCCTTTAGGGCCAGAACAGTTAGGTTGCTCAGAACAAAAGAACTGTGCTTCCTACACACAGGGGGAATATCTAGTTCAACTCTGCTTAGGAAACTGACAAGAACAGTACCTCCTCTTCAGTTCAATATACTGTCCTTGCTGGGAACTGACGCGAGTGCTATTTGCACTGTGTATGGCAATGGGAGCGCAATAGTGACTTTCCTTACCAGAAAACATTTCTTGCTCGTAGGACCAGAAACTGCATGGGATTCAACTCCATTTAGGACTGGGAAACAAACACTAGATCGCCTTACAAGAAACACAGTCTGCTTTATTGAAAATAGCACTCTTCTACTCTACTGTGTTTCCTATGGGGTCCGATGGGGTCCGAAGTGTGAGCTTGCTGAGAACAAAAGATCTGTGCTTCCTACACACACGGCCATATCTAGTTCAATTCTGCTTAGGAACCTGACAAAAATGGTAGATCCTCTTCAGTCCAATACACTGTACATGCTGGTAACAGACGCCAGTGCTATTTACCCTGTGTATGACAATGGGAGCGCAATAGTGACTCTTCTTACCAGAAAACAACTCTTGCTCGTAGGACCAGAATCTGCATGTGATTCAACTCCATTTAGGACTGGGAAAAACGCTATCTCGCCTTACAAGAAACAAACTCTGCTTTTGAGAAAAGCGCACTCTTCTACTCTACTGTGTTTCCTATGGGGTCCAAACAGTGAGCTTGCTCAAAAAAGAACTGTGCTTCCTACACACACGGGCCATATCTAGTTCAACTCTGCTTATTAAACTGACAAGAAGAGTAGCTCTGCTTCAGTCAAATACACTGTACTTGCTGGGAACACACGCGAGTGCTATTTGCACTGTGTATGGCAATGGGAGCGCAATAGTGACTTTCCTTACCAGAAAACAATTCTTGCTCATAGGACCAGAAACTGCATGTGACTCAACTCCATTTAGGACTGGGAAACAAACGCTAGCTCGCCTTACAAGAAACACACTCTGCTTTTGAGAAAAGTGCTCTCTTCTACTCTACTGTGTTTCCTTTAGGGCCAGAACAGTTAGGTTGCTCAGAACAAAAGAACTGTGCTTCCTACACACAGGGGACATATCTAGTTCAACTCTGCTTAGGAAACTGACAAGAACAGTAGCTCCTCTTCAGTTCAATATACTGTCCTTGCTGGGAACTGACACGAGTGCTATTTGCACTGTGTATGGCAATGGGAGCACAATAGTGACTTTCCTTACCAGAAAACAATTCTTGCTCGTAGGACCAGAAACTGCATGGGATTCAACTCCATTTAGGACTGGGAAACAAACACTAGATCGCCTTACAAGAAACACAGTCTGCTTTAGAGAAAATAGCACTCTTCTACTCTACTGTGTTTCCTATGGGGTCCGATGGGTTCCGAAGTGTGAGCTTGCTGAGAACAAAAGATCTGTGCTTCCTACACACACGGCCATATCTAGTTCAATTCTGCTTAGGAACCTGACAAAAACAGTAGATCCTCTTCAGTCCAATACACTGTACATGCTGGTAACAGACGCCAGTGCTATTTACCCTGTGTATGAAAATGGGAGCGCAATAGTGACTCTTCTTACCAGAAAACAACTCTTGCTCGTAGGACCAGAATCTGCATGTGATTCAACTCCATTTAAGACTGGGAAACAAACGTGAGCTCGCCGTACAAGAAACGCACTCTGCTTTTGAGAAAAGAGCACTCTTCTACTCTTCTGTGTTTCCTATGGGGACCTAACAGTGAGGTTGCTCAGAACAAAAGAACTGTGCTTCCTACACACACGGGCCATATCTAGTTCAACTCTGCTTAGGAAACTGAGAAGAACACTAGCTCCTCTTCAGTCCAGTACACTGTACTTTTTGGGAACAGACGCGAGTGCTATTTGCACTGTGTATGGCAATCGGAGCACAATAGTGACTTTCCTTACCAGAAAACAACTCTTGCTCATAGGACCGGAAACTGCATGTGATTCAACTCCATTTAGGACTGGGAAACAAATGCTAGCTCGCTTTACAAGAAACACACTCTGCTTTTGAGAAAAGAGCACTCTTCTACTCTACCGTGTTTCCTTTAGGGCCAGAACAGTCAGGTTGCTCAGAACAAAAGAACTGTGCTTCCTACACACACGGGCCATATCTAGTTCAACTCTGCTTAGGAAACTGACAAGAACAGTAGCTCCTCTTCAGTCCAATACACTGTACATCCTGGGAACAGATGCCAGTGCTATTTGCCCTGTGCATGTCAATGGGAGCACAAGAGTGACTCTTCTTACCAGAAAACAACTCTTGCTCCTAGGACCAGAAAATGCATGTGAGTCAACTCCATTTAGGACTGGGAAACAAACGCTATCTCGCCTTACAAGAAACACACTCTGCTTTTGAGAAATGAACAGTCTTCTACTCTACTGTGTTTCCTATGGGGTCCAAACAGTGAGCTTGCTCAGAACAAAAGAACTGTGCTTCCTACACACACGGGCCATATCTAGTTCAACACTGCTTAGGAAACTGACAAGAACAGTAGCTCCTCTTCTGTTCAATACACTGTACTTGCTGGGAACAGTCGCGAGGGCTACTTAAACAGTGTATGTCATTGGGAGCGCAATAGTGACTTTCATTACCAGAAAACAACTCTTGCTTCTAGGACCAGAAACTGCATGTGATTCAACTCCATTTAGGACTGGGAAACATACGCTGTCTCGCCTTACAAGAAACACACTCTGCTTTTGAGAAAAGAGCACTCTTCTACTCTACTGTGTTTCCTATGGGGTCCGAACAGTGAGCTTGCTCAGAACAAAAGAACTGTGCTTCCTACACACACGGGCCATATCTAGTTCAACTCTGCTTAGGAAACTGACAAGAACAGTAGCTCCTCTTCAGTTCAATACACTGTACTTGCTGGGAACAGTCGCGAGTGCTACTTGAGCAGTGTATGGCATTGTGAGCGCAATAGTGACTTTCCTTACCAGAAAACAACTCTTGCACGTAGGACCAGAAACTGCATGGGATTAAACTCCATTTAGGACTGGGAAACAAAAGCTATCTCGCCTTACAAGAAACAGACTCTGCTTTTGAGAAAAGAGCACTCTTCTACTCTAATGTGTTTCCTATAAGGTCCGAACAGTGAGCTTGCTCAGAACAAAAGATCTGTGCTTCCTACACACACCGGCCATATCTAGTTCAACTCTGCTTTGGAAACTGACAAGAACAGTAGCTCCTCTTCAGTTCAATATACTGTCCTTACTGGGAACAGACGCGAGTGCTATTTGCACTGTGTATGGCAATGGGAGCGCAATAGTGACTTTCCTTACCAGAAAACAATTCTTGCTCGTAGGACCAGAAACTGCATGGGATTCAACTCCATTTAGGACTGGGAAACAAACGCTAGATCGCCTTACAAGAAACACAGTCTGCTTTAGAGAAAATAGCACTCTTCTACTCTACTGTGTTTCCTATGGGGTCCGATGGGGTCCGAAGAGTGAGCATGCTGAGAGCAAAAGATCTGTGCTTCCTACACACACGGCCATATCTAGTTCAATTCTGCTTAGGAACCTGACAAAAACAGTAGATCCTCTTCAGTCCAATACACTGTACATGCTGGGAACAGACGCCAGTGCTATTTGCCCTGTGTATGACAATGGGAGCGCAATAGTGACTCTTCTTACCAGAAAACAACTCTTACTCGTAGGACCAGAATCTGCATGTGATTCAACTCCATTTAGGACTGGGAAACAAACGCGAGTTCGCCGTACAAGAAACGCACTCTGCTTTTGAGAAAAGAGCACTCTTCTACTCTTCTGTGTTTCCTATGTGGTCCGAACACTGAGCTTGCTCAGAACAAAAGAACTGTGCTTCCTACACACACGGGCCATATCTAGTTCAACTCTGCTTAGGAAACTGAGAAGAACAGTAGATCCTCTTCAGTCCAGTACACTGTACTTTCTGGGAACTGACGCGAGTGCTATTTGCACTGTGTATGGCAATGGGAGCGCAATAGTGATTTTCCTTACCAGAAAACAACTCTTGCTCATAGGACCGGAAACTGCATGTGACTCAACTCCATTTAGGACTGGGAAACAAATGCTAGCTCGCCTTACAAGAAACACACTCTGCTTTTGAGAAAAAAGCACTCTTCTACACTCCTGTGTTTCCTATAGGGCCAGAATAGTGAGCTTGCTCAGAAAAAAAGAACTGTGCTTCCAACACACACGGCCATATCTAGTTCAATTCTGCTTGCGAAACTGACAACAACAGTAGATCCTCTTCAGTCCAATACACTGTACATGCTGGGAACAGACGCCAGTGCTATTTGCCCTGTGTATGACAATGGGAGCGCAATAGTGACTCTTCTTACCAGAAAACAACTCTTGCTCGTAGGACCGCAAACTGCATATGATTCAACTCGACTTAGGACAGGAAAACAAACGCTAGCTTGCCTTACAAGAAACACACTATGCTTTTGAGGAAAGGGCACTCTTCTACTCTACAGTGTTTTCTATGGGGTCCAAACCGTGAGCTTGCTCAGAACAAAAGAACTGTGCTTCCTACACACACGGGCCATATCTGGTTCAACTCTGCTTAGGAAACTGACAAGAACAGTAGCTCCTCTTCAGTCCAATACACTGTACTTGCTGGGAACAGACATGAGGGCTATTTGTACTGTGTATGGCAAAAGGAGCGCAATAGTGACTTTCCTTACCAGAAAACAACTCTTGCTCATAGGACCGGAAACTGCATGTGACCCAACGCCATTTAGGACTGGGAAACAAATGCTAGCTTGCCTTACAAGAAACACACTCTGCTTTTGAGAAAAGAGCACTCTTCTACTCTACCGTGTTTCCTTTAGGGCCAGAACAGTCAGGTTGCTCAGAACAAAGGAACTGTGCTTCCTACACACGGGCCATATCTAGTTCAACTCTGCTAAGGAAACTGACAAGAACAGTAGCTCCTCTTCAATTCAATACACTGTACTTGCTGGGAACAGGCACGAGTGCTATTTGAACAGTGTATGGCAATGGGAGCACAATAGTGACTTTTTTTTTTACCAGAAAACAACTCTTGCCCGTAGGACCAGAAACTGCATGTGATTCAACGCCATTTACGACTGGGAAACAAACGCTAGCTCGCCTTACAAGAAACACACTCTGCTTTTGAGAAAAGTGCTCTCTTCTACTCTACTGTGTTTCCTTTAGGGCCAGAACAGTTAGGTTGCTCAGAACAAAAGAACTGTGCTTCCTACACACAGGGGGAATATCTAGTTCAACTCTGCTTAGGAAACTGACAAGAACAGTACCTCCTCTTCAGTTCAATATACTGTCCTTGTTGGGAACTGACGCGAGTGCTATTTGCACTGTGTATGGCAATGGGAGCGCAATAGTGACTTTCCTTACCAGAAAACATTTCTTGCTCGTAGGACCAGAAACTGCATGGGATTCAACTCCATTTAGGACTGGGAAACAAACACTAGATCGCCTTACAAGAAACACAGTCTGCTTTATTGAAAATAGCACTCTTCTACTCTACTGTGTTTCCTATGGGGTCCGATGGGGTCCGAAGTGTGAGCTTGCTGAGAACAAAAG
Source organism: Peromyscus eremicus (assembly GCF_949786415.1). NCBI lineage: Eukaryota > Metazoa > Chordata > Mammalia > Rodentia > Cricetidae > Peromyscus > Peromyscus eremicus. The sequence continues at coordinate 140,084 of NW_026734788.1, read as the reverse complement.
ATCTGTGCTTCCTACACACACGGCCATATCTAGTTCAATTCTGCTTAGGAACCTGACAAAAATGGTAGATCCTCTTCAGTCCAATACACTGTACATGCTGGTAACAGACGCCAGTGCTATTTACCCTGTGTATGACAATGGGAGCGCAATAGTGACTCTTCTTACCAGAAAACAACTCTTGCTCGTAGGACCAGAATCTGCATGTGATTCAACTCCATTTAGGACTGGGAAACAAACGCTATCTCGCCTTACAAGAAACAAACTCTGCTTTTGAGAAAAGCGCACTCTTCTACTCTACTGTGTTTCCTATGGGGTCCAAACAGTGAGCTTGCTCAAAAAAGAACTGTGCTTCCTACACACACGGGCCATATCTAGTTCAACTCTGCTTATTAAACTGACAAGAAGAGTAGCTCTGCTTCAGTCAAATACACTGTACTTGCTGGGAACACACGCGAGTGCTATTTGCACTGTGTATGGCAATGGGAGCGCAATAGTGACTTTCCTTACCAGAAAACAATTCTTGCTCATAGGACCAGAAACTGCATGTGACTCAACTCCATTTAGGACTGGGAAACAAACGCTAGCTCGCCTTACAAGAAACACACTCTGCTTTTGAGAAAAGTGCTCTCTTCTACTCTACTGTGTTTCCTTTAGGGCCAGAACAGTTAGGTTGCTCAGAACAAAAGAACTGTGCTTCCTACACACAGGGGACATATCTAGTTCAACTCTGCTTAGGAAACTGACAAGAACAGTAGCTCCTCTTCAGTTCAATATACTGTCCTTGCTGGGAACTGACACGAGTGCTATTTGCACTGTGTATGGCAATGGGAGCACAATAGTGACTTTCCTTACCAGAAAACAATTCTTGCTCGTAGGACCAGAAACTGCATGGGATTCAACTCCATTTAGGACTGGGAAACAAACACTAGATCGCCTTACAAGAAACACAGTCTGCTTTAGAGAAAATAGCACTCTTCTACTCTACTGTGTTTCCTATGGGGTCCGATGGGTTCCGAAGTGTGAGCTTGCTGAGAACAAAAGATCTGTGCTTCCTACACACACGGCCATATCTAGTTCAATTCTGCTTAGGAACCTGACAAAAACAGTAGATCCTCTTCAGTCCAATACACTGTACATGCTGGTAACAGACGCCAGTGCTATTTACCCTGTGTATGAAAATGGGAGCGCAATAGTGACTCTTCTTACCAGAAAACAACTCTTGCTCGTAGGACCAGAATCTGCATGTGATTCAACTCCATTTAGGACTGGGAAACAAACGCGAGCTCGCCGTACAAGAAACGCACTCTGCTTTTGAGAAAAGAGCACTCTTCTACTCTTCTGTGTTTCCTATGGGGACCTAACAGTGAGGTTGCTCAGAACAAAAGAACTGTGCTTCCTACACACACGGGCCATATCTAGTTCAACTCTGCTTAGGAAACTGAGAAGAACACTAGCTCCTCTTCAGTCCAGTACACTGTACTTTTTGGGAACAGACGCGAGTGCTATTTGCACTGTGTATGGCAATCGGAGCACAATAGTGACTTTCCTTACCAGAAAACAACTCTTGCTCATAGGACCGGAAACTGCATGTGATTCAACTCCATTTAGGACTGGGAAACAAATGCTAGCTCGCTTTACAAGAAACACACTCTGCTTTTGAGAAAAGAGCACTCTTCTACTCTACCGTGTTTCCTTTAGGGCCAGAACAGTCAGGTTGCTCAGAACAAAAGAACTGTGCTTCCTACACACACGGGCCATATCTAGTTCAACTCTGCTTAGGAAACTGACAAGAACAGTAGCTCCTCTTCAGTCCAATACACTGTACATCCTGGGAACAGATGCCAGTGCTATTTGCCCTGTGCATGTCAATGGGAGCACAAGAGTGACTCTTCTTACCAGAAAACAACTCTTGCTCCTAGGACCAGAAAATGCATGTGAGTCAACTCCATTTAGGACTGGGAAACAAACGCTATCTCGCCTTACAAGAAACACACTCTGCTTTTGAGAAACGAACAGTCTTCTACTCTACTGTGTTTCCTATGGGGTCCAAACAGTGAGCTTGCTCAGAACAAAAGAACTGTGCTTCCTACACACACGGGCCATATCTAGTTCAACACTGCTTAGGAAACTGACAAGAACAGTAGCTCCTCTTCTGTTCAATACACTGTACTTGCTGGGAACAGTCGCGAGGGCTACTTAAACAGTGTATGTCATTGGGAGCGCAATAGTGACTTTCATTACCAGAAAACAACTCTTGCTTCTAGGACCAGAAACTGCATGTGATTCAACTCCATTTAGGACTGGGAAACATACGCTGTCTCGCCTTACAAGAAACACACTCTGCTTTTGAGAAAAGAGCACTCTTCTACTCTACTGTGTTTCCTATGGGGTCCGAACAGTGAGCTTGCTCAGAACAAAAGAACTGTGCTTCCTACACACACGGGCCATATCTAGTTCAACTCTGCTTAGGAAACTGACAAGAACAGTAGCTCCTCTTCAGTTCAATACACTGTACTTGCTGGGAACAGTCGCGAGTGCTACTTGAGCAGTGTATGGCATTGTGAGCGCAATAGTGACTTTCCTTACCAGAAAACAACTCTTGCACGTAGGACCAGAAACTGCATGGGATTAAACTCCATTTAGGACTGGGAAACAAAAGCTATCTCGCCTTACAAGAAACAGACTCTGCTTTTGAGAAAAGAGCACTCTTCTACTCTAATGTGTTTCCTATAAGGTCCGAACAGTGAGCTTGCTCAGAACAAAAGATCTGTGCTTCCTACACACACCGGCCATATCTAGTTCAACTCTGCTTTGGAAACTGACAAGAACAGTAGCTCCTCTTCAGTTCAATATACTGTCCTTACTGGGAACAGACGCGAGTGCTATTTGCACTGTGTATGGCAATGGGAGCACAATAGTGACTTTCCTTACCAGAAAACAATTCTTGCTCGTAGGACCAGAAACTGCATGGGATTCAACTCCATTTAGGACTGGGAAACAAACGCTAGATCGCCTTACAAGAAACACAGTCTGCTTTAGAGAAAATAGCACTCTTCTACTCTACTGTGTTTCCTATGGGGTCCGATGGGGTCCGAAGAGTGAGCATGCTGAGAGCAAAAGATCTGTGCTTCCTACACACACGGCCATATCTAGTTCAATTCTGCTTAGGAACCTGACAAAAACAGTAGATCCTCTTCAGTCCAATACACTGTACATGCTGGGAACAGACGCCAGTGCTATTTGCCCTGTGTATGACAATGGGAGCGCAATAGTGACTCTTCTTACCAGAAAACAACTCTTACTCGTAGGACCAGAATCTGCATGTGATTCAACTCCATTTAGGACTGGGAAACAAACGCGAGTTCGCCGTACAAGAAACGCACTCTGCTTTTGAGAAAAGAGCACTCTTCTACTCTTCTGTGTTTCCTATGTGGTCCGAACACTGAGCTTGCTCAGAACAAAAGAACTGTGCTTCCTACACACACGGGCCATATCTAGTTCAACTCTGCTTAGGAAACTGAGAAGAACAGTAGATCCTCTTCAGTCCAGTACACTGTACTTTCTGGGAACTGACGCGAGTGCTATTTGCACTGTGTATGGCAATGGGAGCACAATAGTGACTTTCCTTACCAGAAAACAACTCTTGCTCATAGGACCGGAAACTGCATGTGACTCAACTCCATTTAGGACTGGGAAACAAATGCTAGCTCGCCTTACAAGAAACACACTCTGCTTTTGAGAAAAGAGCACTCTTCTACTCTACCGTTTTTCCTTTAGGGCCAGAACAGTCAGGTTGCTCAGAACAAAAGAACTGTGCTTCCTACACACACGGGCCATATCTAGTTCAACTCTGCTTAGGAAACTGTCAAGAACAGTAGCTCCTTTTCAGTCCAATACACTGTACATGCTGGGAACAGATGACAGTGCTATTTGCTCTGTGTATGAAAATGGGAGCACAAAAGTAACTCTTTTTACCAGAAAACAATTCTTGCTCGTAGAACCAGAAACTGCATGTGATTCAACTCCATTTAGGACTGGGAAACAAACGCTAGCTCGTCTTACAAGAAACACACTCTGCTTTTGAGAAAAGAGCACTCTTCTACTCTACTGTGTTTCCTACGGGGTCCGAACAGTGAGCTTGCTCAGAACAAAAGAACTGTGCTTCCTACACACGGGCCATATCTAGTTCAACTCTGCTTAGGAAACTGACAAGAACAGTAGCTCCTCTTCAGTTCAATACACTGTACTTGCTGGGAACAGGCACGAGTGCTATTTGAACTGGGTATGGCAATGGGAGCACAATAGTGACTTTTTTTTTACCAGAAAACAACTCTTGCCCGTAGGACCAGAAACTGCATGTGATTCAACTCCATTTGGGACTGGGAAACAAATGCTATCTCGCCTTACAAGAAACAAACTCTGCTTTTGAGAAAAGCGCACTCTTCTACTCTACTGTGTTTCCTATGGGGTCCAAACAGTGAGCTTGCTCACAACAAAAGAACTGTGCTTCCTACACACACGGGCCATATCTGGTTAAACTCTGCTTATTAAACTGACAAGAAGATTAGCTCTGCTTCAGTCAAATACACTGTACTTGCTGGGAACAGACGCGAGTGCTATTTGCACTGTGTATGGCAATGGGAGCGCAATAGTGACATTCCTTACCAGAAAACAATTCTTGCTCGTAGACCGGAAACTGCATGTGACTCAACTCCATTTACGACTGGGAAACAAAGGCTAGTTCTACTTACAAGAAACACACTCTGCTTTTGAGAAAAGAGCACTCTTCTACTCTACTGTGTTTCCTATGGGGTCTGAACAGTGAGCTTGCTCAGAACAAAAGAACTGTGCTTCCTACACACATGGGCCATATCTAATTCAACTCTGCTTAGGAAACTGACAAGAACAGTAGCTCCTCTTCAATCCAATACACTGTACATGCTAGGAACAGACGCCAGTGCTATTTGCCCTGTGTATGACAATGGGAGCGCAATAGTGACTCTTCCTAACAGAAAACAACTCTTGCTCATAGGACCAGAAACTTCATGGGATTCAACTCCATTTAGGACTGGGAAACAAATGCTATTTTGCATTACAAGAAACACACTCTGCTTTTGAGAAAAGAGCACTCTTCTACTCTACTGTTTTTCCTATGGGGTCCGAACAGTGAGCTTGCTCACAACAAAAGAACTGTGCTTCCTACACACATGGGCAATATCTAGTTCAACTCTGCTTAGGAAACTGACAAGAACAGTAGCTCCTCTTCAGTCCAATACACTGTACTTGCTGGGAACAGACGCGAGTGCTATTTGCACTGTGTATGGCAATGGGAGCGCAACAGTGTCTTTCCTTACAAGAAAACAATTCTTGCTCGTAGGACCAGAAACTGCATGGGATTCAACTCCATTTAGGACTAGGAAAGAAACGCTAGCTCGCCTTACAAGAAACACACTCTGCTTTTGAGAAAAGAGCACTCTTCTACTCTACTGTGATTCCTATGGGGTCCGAACAGTGAGCTTGCTCAGAACAAAAGAACTGTGCTTCCTACACACACGGGCTATATCTAGTTCAACTCTGCTTAGGAAATTGACAAGAGCAGTAGCTCCTCTTCAGTCCAATACACTGTACATGCTGGGAACAGATGCCAGTGCTATTTGCCCTGTTTATGACAATGGGAGCGCAACAGTGACTCTTCTTACCAGAAAACAACTCTGCTCGTAGAACCTTAAACTGAATGTAATTCAACTCCATTTAGAACTGGGAAACAAACGCTAGATCGCCTTACAAGAGACATACTCTGCTTTTGAGAAACGAGCACTCTTCTACTCTACTGTGTTTCCTATTGGGTCCGAACAGTGAGCTTGCTCAGAACAAAGAACTGTGCTTCCTACACACACGGCCATATCTAGTTCAATTCTGCTTAGGAACCTGACAAGAACAGTAGATCCTCTTCAGTCCAATACACTGTACTTGCTCGGAACAGACGCCAGTGCTATTTGTCCTGTGTATGGCAATGGCAGCGCAACAGTGACTCTTCCTACCATAAAACAACTCTTGCTCGTAGGACCAGAAACTGCATGTAATTCAAATCCATTTAGGACTGGGAAACAAAAGCTAGCTCACCTTACAAGAAACACACTCTGCTTTAGAGAAAAGAGCACTCTTCTACTCTACTGTTTTTCCTATGGGGTCCGAACAGTGAGCTTGCTCACAACAAAAGAACTGTGCTTCCTACACACATTGGCAATATCTAGTTCAACTCTGCTTAGGAAACTGACAAGAACAGTAGCTCCTCTTCAGTCAAATACACTGAACTTGCTGCGAAGAGACGCGAGTGCTATTTGCACTGTGTATGACAATGGGAGCGCAATAGTGACTCTTCTTACCAGAAAACAACTCTTGCTCGTTGTACCAGAAACTGCATGTGATTCAACTCCATTTAGGACTGGGGAACAAACACTGGCTTGCCTTACAAGAAACATACTCTGCTTTTGAGAAAAGAGCACTCTTCTACTCTACTGTGTTTCCTCTATGGCCAGAACAGTGAGCTTGCTCAGAACAAAAGAACTGTGCTTCCTACACACACGGGCCATATCTAGTTCAACTCTGCTTAGGAAACTGACATGAACAGTAGCTCCTCTTCAGTCAAATACACTGTAATTGCTGGGAACAGACGCCAGTGCTATTTGCACTGGGAATGGCAATGGGAGCACAATAGTGACTCTTCTTACCAGAAAACAACTCTTGCTCGTCCGACCAAAAACTGCATGTGACTCAACACCATTTAGGACTGGGAACAAACGCTAGCTCACCTTACAAGAAACACACTCTGCTTTTGAGAAAAGAGCACTCTTCTTCTCTACTGTGTTTCCTATGGGGTCTGAACAGTGAGCTTGCTCAGAACAAAAGAACTGTGCTTCCTACACACACGGGCCATATGTAGTTCAACTCTGCTTAGGAAATTGACAAGAGCAGTAGCTCCTCTTCAGTCCAATACACTGTACTTGCTGGGAACAGACGCGAGTGCTATTTGCACTGTATATGGCAATGGGAGCGCAACAGTGTCTTTCCTTACGAGAAAACAATTCTTGCTCGTAGGACCAGAAACTGCATGGGATTCAACTCCATTTAGGACTGGGAAAGAAACGCTAGCTCGCCTTACAAGAAACACACTCTGCTTTTGAGAAAAGAGCACTCTTCTACTCTACTGTGATTCCTATGGGGTCTGAACAGTGAGCTTGCTCAGAACAAAAGAACTGTGCTTCCTACACACACGGGCCATATCTAGTTCAACTCTGCTTAGGAAACTGACAAGAGCAGTAGCTCCTCTTCAGTCCAATACACTGTACATGCTGGGAACAGATGCCAGTGCTATTTGCCCTGTTTATGACAATGGGAGCGCAACAGTGACTCTTCTTACCAGAAAACAACTCTGCTCAAGAACCTTAAACTGAATGTAATTCAACTCCATTTAGAACTGGGAAACAAACGCTAGATCGCCTTACAAGAGACATACTCTGCTTTTGAGAAACGAGCACTCTTCTACTCTACTGTGTTTCCTATGGGGTCCGAACAGTGAGCTTGCTCAGAGCAAAAGAACTGTGCTTCCTACACACACGGCCATATCTAGTTCAATTCTGCTTAGGAACCTGACAAGAACAGTAGATCCTCTTCAGTCCAATACACTGTACTTGCTCGGAACAGACGCCAGTGCTATTTGTCCTGTGTATGGCAATGGCAGCGCAACAGTGACTCTTCCTACCATAAAACAACTCTTGCTCGTAGGACCCGAAACTGCATGTAATTCAACTCCATTTAGGACTGGGAAACAAAAGCTAGCTCACCTTACAAGAAACACACTCTGCTTTAGAGAAAAGAGCACTCTTCTACTCTACTGTTTTTCCTATGGGGTCCGAACAGTGAGCTTGCTCACAACAAAAGAACTGTGCTTCCTACACACATTGGCAATATCTAGTTCAACTCTGCTTAGGAAACTGACAAGAACAGTAGCTCCTCTTCAGTCAAATACACTGAACTTGCTGCGAAGAGACGCGAGTGCTATTTGCACTGTGTATGACAATGGGAGTGCAATAGTGACTCTTCTTACCAGAAAACAACTCTTGCTCGTTGTACCAGAAACTGCATGTGATTCAACTCCATTTAGGACTGGGGAACAAACACTGGCTTGCCTTACAAGAAACATACTCTGCTTTTGAGAAAAGAGCACTCTTCTACTCTACTGTGTTTCCTCTATGGCCAGAACAGTGAGCTTGCTCAGAACAAAAGAACTGTGCTTCCTACACACACGGGCCATATCTAGTTCAACTCTGCTTAGGAAACTGACATGAACAGTAGCTCCTCTTCAGTCAAATACACTGTAATTGCTGGGAACAGACGCCAGTGCTATTTGCACTGGGAATGGCAATGGGAGCACAATAGTGACTCTTCTTACCAGAAAACAACTCTTGCTCGTCCAACCAAAAACTGCATGTGACTCAACACCATTTAGGACTGGGAACAAACGCTAGCTCACCTTACAAGAAACACACTCTGCTTTTGAGAAAAGAGCACTCTTCTTCTCTACTGTGTTTCCTATGGGGTCCGAACAGTGAGCTTGCTCAGAACAAAAGAACTGTGCTTCCTACACACACGGGCCATATGTAGTTCAACTCTGCTTAGGAAATTGACAAGAGCAGTAGCTCCTCTTCAGTCCAATACACTGTACTTGCTGGGAACAGACGCGAGTGCTATTTGCACTGTGTATGGCAATGGGAGCACAACAGTGTCTTTCCTTACGAGAAAACAATTCTTGCTCGTAGGACCTGAAACTGCATGTAATTCAACTCCATTTAGGACTGGGAAACAAAAGCTGGCTCACCTTACAAGAAACACACTCTGCTTTAGAGAAAAGAGCACTCTTCTACTCTGCTGTGTTTCCTATAGGGCCAGAACAGTGAGCTTGCTCAGAACAAAAGAACTGTGCTTCCTACACACACGGGCCATATCTAGTTCAACTCTACTTAGCAAACTGACAAGAACAGTAAATCCTATTCAGTCCAATACACTGTACTTGCTGGGAAAAGACGCGAGTGCTATTTGCCTTGTGTAAGGCAATGGGCGCACAATAGTGACTTTCCTTACCAGAAAACTACTCTTGTTCTTAGGACCAGAAACTGCATGTGACTCAAATCCATTTAGGACTGGGAAACAAACGCTAGCTCGCCTAACAAGAAACACACTCTGCTTTTGATAAAAGAGCACTCTTCTCCTCTACTGTGTTTCCTATGGGGTTTGAACAGTGAGCTTGCTCAGAACAAAAGAACTTTGCTTCCTACACACACGGGCCATATCTAGTTCAACTCTGCTTAGGAAACTGACAAGAACAGTAGCTCCTCTTCTGTCTGATACACTGTACTTGCTGGGAAGAGACGCGAGAGCTATTTGCACTATGTATGGCATTGTGAGCGCAATAGTGACTTTCCTTACCAGAAAACAACTCTTGCTCGTAGGATCAGAAACTGCATGTGATTCCACTCCATTTAGGACTGGGAGACAAATGCTAGCTCGCCTTACAAAAACACACTCTGCTTTAGAGAAAAGAGCACTCTTCTACTGTACTGTGTTTCCTATAGGGCCAGAACAGTGAGCTTGCTCAGAACAAAAGAACTGTGCTTCCTACACACGGGCCATATCTAGTTCAACTCTGCTTAGGAAACTGACAAGAACAGTAGCTCCTCTTCCGTCCGATAGACTGTACTTGCTGGGAACAGACGGGAGTGCTATTTGCACTGTGTATGGCAATGGGAGCGCAATAGTGACTTTCCTTACCAGAAAAAAACTCTTGCTCGTAGGACCAGAAACTGCATGTGATTCAACTCCATTTAGGACTGGGAAACAAATGCTATCTCGCCTTAAATGAAACACACTCTGCTTTTGAGAAAAGAGCACTCTTCTACTCTACTGTGTTTCCTATGGGGTCCGAACAGTGAGCTTGCTCAGAACAAAACAACTGTGCTTCCTACACACGGGCCATATCTAGTTCAACTCTGCTTAGGAAACTGACAAGAACACTAGCTCCTCTTCAGTCCAATACACTGTACTTGCGGGGAACAGACATGAGTGCTATTTGCACTGTGTATGGCAATTGGAGCACAATAGTGACTTGTCTTACCAGAAAACTACTCTTGCTCGTAGGACAAAAAACTGCATGTGACTCAACTCCATTTAGGACTGGGAAACAAACACTAGCTCGACTTCCAAGAAACACACTCTGCTTTTGAGAAAAGAGCACTCTTTAATCTGCTGTGTTTCGTATGTGTTCCGAACAGTGAGCTTGCTCAGAACAAAAAAACTGTGCTTCCTACACACATGGCCATATCTAGTTCAAGTCTGCTTAGGAACTTGACAAGAACAGTAGATCCTCTTCAGTCCATTTCACTGTACTTGCTGGGAACAGACGCCAGTGCTATTTGTCCTGTGTATGGCAATGGCAGAGCAATAATGACTCTTCTTAAGATAAAACAACTCTTGCTCATAGTACTAGAAACTGCATGTGATTCAACTCCATTTAGGACTGGGAAACAAACTTTAGCTCGCCTTACAAGAAACACACTGTGCTTTAGAGTAAAGAGCACTCTTCTCCTCTACTGTATTTCCTATAGGGCCAGAACAGTGACCTTGCTCAGAACAAAAGAACTGTGCTTCCTACACAGGGCCATAACAACTTCAACTCTGCTTAGGAAACAGACAAGAACAGTAGCTCCTCTTCCGTCCAATACTCTGTACTTGCTGGGAACAGACGCGATGCTATTTGCACTGTGTATGGCAATGGGAGCACAATAGTGACTTTTCTTACCAGAAAACAACTCTTGCTCGTAGGACCAGTAACTGCATGTGATTCAAATCCATTTAGGATTGGGAAACAAATGCTAGCTCGCCTTACATGAAACACACTCTGCTTTTGAGAAAAGAGCACTCTTCTACTCTACTGTGCTTACTATGGGGTCCGAACAGTGAGGTTGCTAAGAACCAAAGAACTGTGCTTCCTACATACAAGGGCCATATCTAATTAAACTCTGCTTAGGAAACTGACAAGAACAGTAGCTCCTCTTCAGTCCAATACACTGTACTTGCGGGGAACAGACGCGAGTGCTATTTGCACTGTGTATGGCAATTGGAGCACTATAGTGACTTGTCTTACCAGAAAAAAACTCTTGCTCGTAGGACAAAAACCTGCAAGTGACTCAATTCCATTTAGGAATGGGAAACAAACGCTAGCTCCACTTCCAAGAAACACACTCTGCTTTTGAGAAAAGAGCACTCTTCTACTCTACTGTGTTTCCTATGTGTTGCGAAAAGTGAGCTTGCTCAGAACATAAGAACTGTGCTTCCTACACACACGGGCCATATCTAGTTCAACTCTGCTTAGGAAACTGAGAAAAACAGTAGCTCCTCTTCAGTCCAATACACTGTACTTGCTGGGAACAGACGGGAGGGCTATTTGCACTGTGTATGGCAATGGGAGCGCAATAGTGACTTTCCTTACCAGAAAACAACTCTTGCTCGTAGGACCAGAAAGGGCATGTGATTCCACTCCATTTAGGACTGGGAAACAAACGCTAGCTCGCCTTACAAGAAACGCACTCTGCTTTAGAGAAAAGAGCACTCTTCTACTCTACTGTGTTTCCTATGAGGTCCAAACAGTGAATTGCCCAGAACAAAAGAACTGTGCTTCCTACACACACGGACCATATCTAGTTCAACTCTGCTTAGGAAACTGACAAGAACAGTAGCTCCTATTCAGTCCCATACACTGTACTTGCTGGGAAAAGATGCGAATGCTATTTGCCTTGTGTAGGGCAGTGGGAGGGCAATAGTGACTTTCCTTACCAGAAAACAACTCTTGTTCGTAGGACCAGAAACTGCATGTGATTCAACTCCATTTAGGACTAGGAAACAAACCCTAGCTCGCCTTACAAAAACACACTCTGATTTTGAGAAAAGAGCACTCTTCTACTCTACTGTGTTTCCTATGGTGTCCGAACAGTGAGCTTGCTCAGAACAAAAGAACTGTGCTTCCTACACACACGGCCATATCTAGTTCAATTCTGCTTAGGAACCTGACAAGAACAGTTGATCCTCTTCAATCCAATACACTGTACTTGCTGGGAACAAAGGCCAGTGCTATTTGTCCTGTGTATGGCAATGGCAGTGCAATAGTGACTCTTCTTACCATAAAACATCTCTTGCTCATAGGACCAGAAACTGCATGTGATTCCACTCCATTTATGACTGGGAAACAAACGGTAGCTCGCCTTACAAGAAACACACTCTGCTTTTGAGAAAAGAGCACTCTTCTACTCTACTGTGTTTCCTATGAGTTCTGAACAGTGAGCTTGCTCAGAACAAAAGAACTGTGCTTCCTACACACACGGGCTATATCTAGTTCAACTCTGCTTAGGAAACTGAGAAGAACAGTAGCTCCTCTTCAGTCCAATACCCTGTATTTGCTGGGAACAGATTCGAGTGCTATTTGTCCTGTGTATGGCAATGAGAGCGCAATAGTGACTCTTCTTACTATAAAACAACTCTTGCTCGTAGGACCAGAAACTGCATGTGATTCAATTCCATTTAGGACTGGGAACAAACACTATCTCGCCTTACAAGAAACACACTCTGCTTTAGAGAAAAGAGCACTCTTCTACTCTACTGTGTTTCCTATGGTGTCCGAACAGTGAGCTTGCTCAGAACAAAAGAACTGTGCTTCCTACACACACGGGCCATATCTAGTTCAACTCTGCTTAGGAAACTGACAAGAACAGTAGCTCCTCTTCAGTCCAATACACCGTAATTGCTGGGAACAGACGCCAGTGCTATTTGCACTGTGTATGACAATGGGAGCCCAATAGTGACTCTTCTTACCAGAAAAAAACTCTTGCTCGTAGGACCAGAAACGGCATGGGATTCATCTCCATTTTTGACTGGGAAGCAAATACTAGCTCGCCTTTCAAGAAACACAATTTAATTTTGAGAAAAGAGCACTCATCTACTCTACTGTGTTTCCTATGGTGTCCACACAGTGTGCTTTCTCAGAACAAAAGAACTGTGCTTCCTACACACAGGAGCCATATCTAGTTCAACTCCTTTTAGGAAAATGAAAAGAAGAGTAGCTCCTCTTCAGTCCAATACACTGTACTTGCTGGGAACAGACGCGAGTGCTATTTGCACACTGTATGGCAATGGGAGCGCAATAGTGACTTTCCTTACCAGAAAACAACTCTTGCTCATAGGACCAGAAATTGGATGTGATTCAACTCCATTTAGGACTGGGAAACAAACGCTAGCTCGCCTTACAAGAAACACACTCTGCTTTTTAGAAAAGAGCACTCTTCTACTCTACTGTGTTTCCTATAGGGCCAGAACAGTGAGCTTGATCAGAACAAGAGAACTGTGCTTCCTACACACATGGCCATATCTATTTCAATTTTGCTTAGAAAACTGAAAAGAACAGTAGATCCTCTTCAGTCCAATACACTGTACATGCTGGGAACAGATGCCAGTGCTATTTGCCCTGTGTATGACAATGGGAGCGCAATAGTGACTCTTCTTACCAGAAAACAACTCTTGCTCGTAGGACCACAAACTGCATGGGATTCAACTCCATTTAGTACTGGGTAACACACGCAATCTCGCCTTACAAGAAACACACTCTGCTTTTGAGAAAAGAGCACGCTTCTACTCTACTGTGTTTCCTATGGGGTCCGAACAGTGAGCTTGCTCAGAACAAAAGAAATGTGCTTCCTACACACTCGGGCCATATCTAGTTCAACTCTGCTTAGGAAACTGACAAGAACAGTAGCTGCTTTTCTGTCCAATACACTGTACTTGCTGGGAACAGACGCGAGTGCTATTTCCACTGTGTATGGCAATGGGAGCACAATAGTGACTCTTCTTACCAGAAAACAACTCTTGCTCGTAGGACCACAAACTGCATGGGATTCAACTCCATTTCTGACTGGGAAACAAACACTAACTCGCCTTTCCAGAAACACAATCAAATTTTGAGAAGAGAGCACTCATCTACTCTACTGTGTTTCCTAAGATGTCCGCACAGTGATCTTTCTCAGAACAAAAGAAGTGTGCTTCCTACACACATGGGCCATATCTGGTTCAACTCCTCTTAGGAAAATGACAAGAACAGTAGCTCCTCTTCAGTCCAATACACAGTACTTGCTGGGAAAAGACGTGAGTGCTATTTGCACTATGTATGGCAATGGGAGTACAATAGTGACTTTCCTTACCAGAAAACAACTCTTGCTCATATGACCAGAAACTGCATGTGATTCAACTCCATTTAAAACTGGGAAACAAACGCTAGCTCGCCTTACAAGAAACACACTCTGCTTTTGAGAAAAGAGCACTCTTCTACTCTTCTGTGTATCCTATAGGGCCAGAACAGTGAGCTTGATCAGAACAAGAGAATTGTGCTTCCTACACACACGGCCATATCTAGTTCAATTCTGCTTAGGAAACTGACAAGAACAGTAGATCCTCTTCAGTCCAATACACTGTACATGCTGGGAACAGACGCCAGTGCTATTTGCCCTGTGTATGACAATGGGAGCACAATAGTGACTCTTCTTACCAGAAAACAACTCTTGCTCGTAGGACCACAAACTGCATGGGATTCAACTCCATTTAGTACTGGGGAAACAAACGCTATCTTGCCTTACAAGAAACACACTCTGCTTTTGAGAAAAGAGCACGCTTCTACTCTATTGTGTTTCCAATGGGGTCTGAACAGTGATCTTGCTCAGAACAAAAGAACTGTGCTTCCTACACACACGGCCATATCTAGTTCAACTCTGCTTAGGAAACTGACAAGAACAGTAGCTCCTCTTCAGTCCAATACACTGTACTTGCTGGAAACAGACGCGACTGCTATTTGCACTGTGTATGGCAAAGGGAGCGCAATAGTGACTTTCCTTACCAGAAAACAACTCTTGCTGGTAGGACGAAAAACTGCATGTGATTCATCTCCATTTAGGACTGGAAACAAACGCTAGCTCGCCTTACAAGAAACACACTCTGATTTTGAGAAAAGAGCACTCTTCTACTCTACTGTGTTTCCTATAGGGCCAGAACAGAGAGCATGCTCAGAACAAAGAACTGTGCTTCCTACATACACGGCCATAACTAGTTCAATTCTGCTTAGGTACCTGACAAGGAACAGTAGGTTCTCTTCAGTCCAATACACCGTACATGCTGGGAACCGACGCCAGTGCTATTTGCCCTGTGTATGACAATGGGAGCGCAATAGTGACTCTTCTTACCAGAAAACAACTCTTGCTCGTAGGACCACAAACTGCATGGGATTCAACTCCATTTAGTACTGGGTAACAAACGCTGTCTCGCCTTACAGGAAACACACTCTGCTTTTGAGAAAAGGGCACTCTTCTACTCTATTGTGTTTCCTTCGGGGTCCGAACAATGAGCTTGCTCAGAACAAAAGAACTGTGCTTCCTACACACACGGGCCATATCTATTTCAACTCTGCTTAGGAAACTGACAAGAACAGTAGCTTCTCTTCAGTCCAATACACTGTACTTACTGGGAACAGACGCAAGTGCTATTTGCACTGTGTATGGCAATGGGAGCACAATAGTGACTCTTCTTACCAGAAAACAACTCTTCCTCGTAGGACCAGAAACTGCATGGGATTCAACTCCATTTCTGACTGGGAAGTAAATACTAGCTCGCCTTTCAAGGAACACAATCTAATTTTGAGAAAAGAGCACTCATCTACTCTACTGTGTTTCCTATGGTGTCCGCAGAGTGTGCTTTCTCAGAAAAAAAGAACTGTGTTTCCTACACACACGGGCCATATCTAGTTCAACTCCTCTTAGGAAAATGACAAGAACAGTAGCTCCTCTTCAGTCCAATACACTGTACTTGCTGGGAACAGACGTGAGTGCTATTTGCACTATGTATGGCAAAGGGAGCGCAATAGTGACTTTCCTTACCAGAAAACAACTCTTGCTCATAGGACCAGAAACTGCAAGTGATTCAACTCCATTTAGGACTGGGAAAGAAACGCTAGCTCGCCATACAAGAAACACACTCTGCTATTGAGAAAAGAGCACTCTTCTACTCTATTGTGTTTCCTATAGGGCCAGAACAGTGAGCTTGATCAGAACAAGAGAACTGTGCCTCCTACACACACGGCCATATCTAGTTCAATTCTGCTTAGGAAACTGACAAGAACAGTAGATCCTCTTCAGTCCAATACACTGTACTTGCTGGGAACAGACGCGAGTGCTATTTGCCCTGTGTATGACAATGGGAGCACAATAGTGACTCTTCTTACCATAAAACAACTCTTGCTCGTAGGACCAGAAACTGCATGGGATTCAACTCCATATAGGACTGGGAAAAAAACGCTAGCCCGCCTTACAAGAAACACACTCTGCTTTTGAGAAAAGAGCACTCCTCTACACTACTGTGTTTCCTGTGAGGTCCGAACAGTGAGCTCTCTTAGAAAAAAACAACTGAGCTCCCTACACACGGGCCATATCTAGTTCAACTCTGCTTAGGAAACTGACAAGAACAGTAGCTCCTCTTCAGTCCAATACACCGTAATTGCTGGGAACAGACGCCAGTGCTATTTGCACTGTGTATGACAATGGGAACCTAATAGTGACTCTTCTTACCAGAAAAAAACTCTTGCTCGTAGGACCAGAAACGGCATGGGATTCATCTCCATTTTTGACTGGGAAGCAAATACTAGCTCGCCTTTCAAGAAACACAATTTAATTTTGAGAAAAGAGCACTCATCTACTCTACTGTGTTTCCTATGGGGTCCGAACAGTGAGCTTGCTCAGAACAAAAGACCTGTGCTTCCTACACACACGGGCCATATCTAGTTCAACTCTGCTTAGGAAAATGACAAGAACAGTAGCTGCTCTTCAGTCCAATACACTGTACTTGCTGGGAACAGAAGCAAGTGCTATTTGAACTGTGTATGTCAATGAGATCGCAATAGTGACTTTCCCTACCAGAAAACATCTCTTGCTTATAGTACCAGAAACTGCATGTGATTCAACTCCATTTAGGTATGGGACCCAAACGCTAGCTCGCCTTACAAGAAACACACTCTGCTTAAGAGAAAAGATGACTCTTCTACTCTACTGTGTTTCCTATGGGGTCCGAACAGTGAGCATGCTCAGAACAAAAGAACTGTGCTTCCTACATACACGGCCATATCTAGTTCATTTCTGCTTAGGAACCTGAGAAGAACAGTAGATTCTCTTCAGTCCAATACACTGTACATGCTGGCAACAGATGCCAGTGCTATTTGAAATGTGTATGACAATGGGAGCACAATAGTGACTCTTCTTACCAAAAACAACTCTTGCTCGTAGGACCACAAACTGCATGGGATTCAACTCCATTTAGTACTGGGTAACAAACGCTATCTCGCCTTACAAGAAACACACTCTGCTTTTGAGAAAAGAGCACGCTTCTACTCTACTGTGTTTCCTATGGTGTCCGAACAGTGAGCTTGCTCAGAACAAAAGAACTGTGCTTCCTACACACTCGGGCCATATCTAGTTCAACTCTGCTTAGGAAACTGACAAGAACAGTAGCTGCTCTTCAGTCCAATACACTGTACTTGCTGGGAACAGACGCGAGTGCTATTTGCACTGTGTATGGCAATGGGAGCACAATAGTGACTCTTCTTACCAGAAAGCAACTCTTGCTCGTAGGACCACAAACTGCATGGGATTCAACTCCATTTCTGACTGGGAAACAAACACTACCTCGCCTTTCCAGAAACACAATCAAATTTTCAGAAGAGAGCACTCATCTACTCTACTGTGTTTCCTATGATGTCCGCACACTGAGCTTTCTCAGAACAAAAGAAGTGTGCTTCCTACACACATGGGCCATATCTGGTTCAACTCCTCTTAGGAAAATGACAAGAACAGTAGCTCCTCTTCAGTCCAATACACTGTACTTGCTGAGAACAGACGCGAGTGCTATTTGCACTATGTATGGAAATGAGAGTACAACAGTGACTTTCCTTACCAGAAAACAACTCTCGCTCATAAGACCAGAAACTGCATGTGATTCAACTCCATTTAGGACTGGGAAACAAACGCTAGCTCGCCTTACAAGAAACACACTCTGCTTTTGAGAAAAGAGCACTCTTCTACTCTTCTGTGTATCCTATAGGGCCAGAACAGTGAGCTTGATCAGAACAAGAGAACTGTGCTTCCTACACACACGGCCATATCTAATTCAATTCTGCTTAGGAAACTGACAAGAACAGTAGCTCCTTTTCAGTCCAATACACTGTACATGCTGGGAACAGACGCCAGTGCTATTTGCCCTGTGTATGACAATGGGAGCACAATAGTGACTCTTCTTACCAGAAAACAACTCTTGCTTGTAGGACCACAAACTGCATGGGATTCAACTCCATTTAGTACTGGGAAACAAACGCTATCTTGCCTTACAAGAAACACACTCTGCTTTTGAGAAAAGAGCACGCTTTTACTCTATTGTGTTTCCAATGGGGTCTGAACAGTGAGCTTGCTCAGAACAAAAGAACTGTGCTTCCTACACACGGCCATATCTAGTTCAACTCTGCTTAGGAAACTGACAAGAACAGTAGCTCCTCTTCAGTCCAATACACTGTACTTGCTGGAAACAGACGCGACTGCTATTTGCACTGTGTATGGCAAAGGGAGCGCAATAGTGACTTTCCTTAAGAGAAAACAATTCTTGCTGGTAGGACCAAAAAACTGCATGTGATTCAACTCCATTTAGGACTGGAAAACAAACGCTAGCTTGCCTTACAAGAAACACACTCTGCTTTTGAGAAAAGAGTACTCTTCTACTCTACTGTGTTTCCTATAGGGCCAGAACAGAGAGCTTGCTCAGAACAAAAGAACTGTGCTTCCTACACACACGGCCATAACTAGTTCAATTCTGCTTAGGAACCTGACAAGAACAGTAGGTTCTCTTCAGTCCAATACACCGTACATGCTGGGAACCGACGCCAGTGCTATTTGCCCTGTGTATGACAATGGGAGCGCAATATTGACTCTTCTTACCAGAAAACAACTCTTGCTCATAGGACCAGAAACTGCATGTGATTCAACTCCATTTAGGACTGGGAAACAAACGCTAGCTCGCCTTACAAGAAACACACTCTGCTTTTGAGAAAAGGGCACTCCTATACTCTATTGTGTTTCCTACGGGGTCCGAACTGTGAGCTTGCTCAGAACAAAAGACCTGTGCTTCCTACACACGGGCCATATCTAGTTCAACTCTGGTTAGGAAACTGACAAGAACAGTATCTCCTCTTCAGTCCAATACACTGTACATGCTGGAACAGATGCCTGTGCTATTTGCCCTGTTTAAGACAACGGGAGCGCAATAGTGACTCTTCTAACCAGAAAACCACTCTTGCTCATAGGACCACAAACTGCATGGGATTCAACTCCATTTAGTACTGGGTAACAAACGCTGTCTCACCTTACAGGAAACACACTCTGCTTTTGAGAAAAGGGCACTCTTCTACTCTATTGTGTTTCCTACAAGGTCCGAACTGTGAGCTTGCTCAGAACAAAAGAACTGTGCTTCCTACACACACGGGCCATATCTATTTCAACTCTGCTTAGGAAACTGACAAGAACAATAGTTGCTCTTCAGTCCAATACACTGTACTTGCTGGGAACAGACACGAGTGCTATTTACACTGTGTATGGCAATGGGAGCACAATAGTGACTCTTCTTACCAGAAAAAAACTCTTGCTCGTTGTACCAGAAACTGCATGGGACTCAACTCCATTTCTGACGGGGAAACAACAATAGCTCGACTTTCAAGAAAAACAATCAAATTTTGAGAAAAGAGCACTCATCTACTCTACTGTGTTTCCTATGTTGTCCGCACAGTGTGCTTTCTCAGAAAAAAAGAACTGTGTTTCCTACACACACGGGCCATATCTAGTTCAACTCCTCTTAGGAAAATGACAAAAACAGTAGCTCCTCTTCAGTCCAATACACTGTACTTGCTGGGAACAGACGCGAGTGCTATTTGCACTATGTATGGCAATGGGAGCGCAATAGTGACTTTCCTTACCAGAAAACAACTCTTGCTCATAGGACCAGAAACTGCAAGTGATTCAACTCCATTTAGGACTGGGAAACAAACGCTAGCTCGCCTTACAAGAAACACACTCTGCTTTTGAGAAAAGAGCACTCTTCTACTCTACTGTGTTTCCTATAGGGCCAGAACAATGAGCTTGATCAGAACAAGAGAACTGTGCCTCCTACACACACGGCCATATCTAGTTCAATTCTGCTTAGGAAACTGACAAGAACAGTAGATCCTCTTCAGTCCAATACACTGTACTTGCTGGGAACCGACGCCAGTGCTATTTGCCTTGTGTATTTCAATGGGAGCACAATAGTGACTCTTCTTACCAGAAAACAACTCTTGCTCATAGGACCAGAAACTGCATGGGATTCAACTCCATATAGGACTAGGAAAAAAACGCTAGCCCGCCTTACAAGAAACACTCTCTGCTTTTGAGAAAAGAGCACTCCTCTACACTACTGTGTTTCCTATGGGGTCCGAACAGTGAGCTTGCTTAGAAAAAAATAACTGTGCTTCCTACACACACGGGCCATATCTATTTCAACTCTGCTTAGGAACTTGACAAGAACAGAAGCTCCTCTTCAGTCCAATACACTGTACTTGCTGGGAACCGACGCCAAAGCTATTTGCACTGTGTATGATATTGTGAGCCGCAATAGTGATTCTTCTTACCAGAAAACAACTCTTGCTCGTAGGACCAGAAACTGCATGGGATTCAACTCCAATTAGGACTGGGAAACAAACGCTAGCTCGCCTACAAGAAACACACTCTGCTTTTGAGAAAAGAGCACTCATCTACTCTACTGGGTTTCCTATGGGGTCCGAACAGTGAGCTTGCTCAGAACAAAAGACCTGTGCTTCCTACACACATGGGCCATATCTAGTTCAACTCTGCTTAGGAAACTGACAAGAACAGTAGCTCCTCTTCAGTCCAATACACTGTACTTGCTGGGAACAGAATCAAGTGCTATTTGAACTGTGTATGTCAATGAGATCGCAATAGTGACTTTCCCTACCAGAAAACATCTCTTTCTTGTAGGACCAGAAACTGCATGTGATTCAACTCCATTTAGGTCTGGGAAACAAACGCTAGCTCGCCTTACAAGAAACACACTCTGCTTTAGAGAAAAGATCACTCTTCTACTCTACTGTGTTTCCTATGGGGTCTTAACAGTGAGCATGCTCAGAACAAAAGAACAGTGCTTCCTACATACACGGCTATATCTAGTTCATTTCTGCTTAGGAACCTGAGAAGAACAGTAGATTCTCTTCAGTCCAATACACTGTACATGCTGGGAACCGACGCCAGTGCTATTTGCCCTGTGTATGAAAATGGGAGCGCAATAGTGACTCTTCTTACCAGAAAACAACTCTTGCTGGTAGGATCAGAAACTGCATGTGATTCAACTCCATATAGGACTGGGAAAAAAAACGCTAGCTCTCCTTGCAAGAAACACACTCTGCTTTTGAGAAAAGAGCACTCTTCTACTCTACTGTGTTTCCTATCGGGCCAGAACAGTGAGATTGCACAGAACAAAACAAGTGTGCTTCCTACACACTCGGCCATATCTAGTTCAATTCAGCTTAGGAAACTGACAAGAACAGTATACCCTCCAGTCAATACACTGCATATGCTGGGAACAGGCACCAGTGCTATTTGCCCTCTGTATGACAATGGGAGCGCAATAGTGACTCTTCTTACCAGAAAACAACTCTTGCTCATAGGACCAGAAACTGCAAGTGACTCAACTCCATTTAGGACTGGGAAAGAAACGCTAGCTCGCCTTACAAGAAACACACTCTGCTTTTGAGAAAAGAGCACTCTTCTACTCTACTGTGTTTCCTATAGGGCCAGAACAGTGAACTTGCTCAGAAAAAAAGAAATGTGCTTCCTACATACACGACCATATCTAGTTCAATTCTGCTTAGGAACCTGACAAGAACAGTAGATTCTCTTCAATCCAATACACTATACATGCTGGGAACCGACGACAAGGCTATTTGCACTGTGTATGACATGGAGAGCACAATAGTGATTCTTCTTATCAGAAAACAACTCTTGATCGTAGGACCAGAAACTGCATGGGATTCAACTCCATTTAGGACTGGGAAACAAACGCTAGCTCGCCTACAAGAAACACATTCTGCTTTTGAGAAAAGAGCACTCATCTACTCTACTGGAATTCCTATGGGGTCCAAACAGTGAGCTTGCTCAGAACAAAAGAACTGTGCTTCCTACACACATGGGCCACATCTAATTCAACTTTGCTTAGGTTACTGACAAGAACAGTAAGCTCCTTTTCAGTCTAATACACTGTACTTGCTGGGAAGAGACGCGAGTGCTATTTGTACTCTGTATGGTAATGGGAGCGCAATAGTGACTCTTCTTACCAGAAAACAACTCTTGCTCTTAGGACCACAAACTGCATGTGACTCACCTCCATTTAGGACTGGGAAACAAACGCTAGCTCTGCTCACAAGAAACACACTCTGCTTTTGAGAAAAGAGCACTCTTCTACTCTACTGTGTTTCCTCTATGGCCAGAACAATGAGCTTGCTCAGAACAAAAGGACTGTGCTTCCTACACACATGGCCATATCTAGTTCAATTCTGCTTAGGAAACTGACAAGAACAGTAGATCCTCTTCAGTCCAATACACTGTACTTGCTGGGAACAGACGCGAGTGCTATTTGCCCTGTGTATGACAATGGGAGTGCAATAGTGACTCTTCTTACCAGAAAACAACTCTTGCTCATAGGACCAGAAAACTGCATGTGATTCAACTCCATTTAGGACTGGAAAACAAACGCTAGCTTGCCTTACAAGAAACACACTATCCTTTTGAGAAAAGAGCACTCTTCTTCTCTACTGTGTATACTTTAAAGCCAGAATAGTGAACTTGCTCAGAACAAAAGAACTGTGCATCCTACACACACGGGCCATATCTAGTTCAACTCTGCTTAGGAAACTGACAAGAACAGTAGCTCCTCTTCAGTCCAATACACTGTACTTGATGGGAACAGACCCGAGTCATATTTGCACAATGTTTGGCAATGGGAGCTCAATAGTGACTTTACCTTACCAGAAAACAACTCTTGCTGGTAGGAACAAAAACTGCATGTGATTCAACTCCATTTAGGACTGGGAAACAAACGCTAGCTCTCCTTACAAGAAACACACTCTGCTTTTGAGAAAAGAGCACTCTTCTACTCTACTGTGTTTCCTATAGGGCCAAAACAGTGAGCTTGCTCAGAACAAAAGAACTGTGCTTCCAAAACACACGGCCATATCTAGTTCAGTTCTGCTTAGGAAACTGACAAGAACAGTAGATCCTCTTCAGTCCAATACAATGTACTTGCTATAAGAGACGTGAGTGCTATTTGAACTGTGTATGACAATGGGAGCACAATAGTGACTCTTCTTACCAGAAAACAACTCTTGCTCGTAGGACCAGAAACTGCATGTGATTCAACTCCATTTAGGACTGGGAAGCAAACGCTAGCGTGCCTTACAAGAAACACACTCTGCTTTTGAGAAAAGAGCACTCTTCTACTCTACTGTGTTTCCTATAGGGCCAGAATAGTGAGCTTGCTCAGAACAAAAGAACTGTGCTTCCTAAACACACAGTTCATATCTCGTTTAACTGTGCTTAGGAAACTGACAAGAACAGTAGCTCCTCTTCAATCCAATACACTGTACTTGCTGGGAACAGACGCGAGTGCTATTTGCACTGTGTAATGGCAATGGGAGCACAATAGCTACTCTTCTTACCAGAAAACTCTCTTGCTCGTAGGACCAGAAGCTGCATGGGATTCAACTCCATTTAGGACTTGGAAACAAAAGTTAGCTCTCCTTACAAGAAACATACTCTGCTTTTGATAAAAGAGCACTCTTCAACTCTACTGTGTTTCCTTTATGGCCAGTACAGTGAGCTTGCTCAGAACAAAAGAACTGTCCTTCCTACACACATGGCCATATCTAGTTCAACTCTGCTTAGTAAACTGACAAGAACAGTAGATCCTCTTCAGTCCAATACAGTGTACTTGCTGGGAACAGACACCAGGGCTGTTTGCCCTGTGTATGACAATGGGAGCGCAATAGTGACTCTTCTTACCAGAAAACAACTCTTGCTCGTAGGACCAGAAACTGCATGGGATTCAACTCCTTTTTGTTTTAGGAAACAAACGCTAACTTGCCTCACATGAAACCCACTTTGCTTCTGAGAAAAGGGCACTCTTCTACTCTACTGTGTTTCCTATGGGGTCCGAACAGTAAGCTTGCTCAGAACAAAAGAACTGTGCATCCTACAGACACAGACCATATCTAGTTCAACTCTGCTTAGGATCCTGACAAGAACAGTAGCTCCTTTTCAGTCCAATACACTGTACATGCTGGGAACAGATGACAGTGCTATTTGCTCTGTGTATGAAAATGGGAGCACAAAAGTGACTCTTTTTACCAGAAAACAATTCTTGCTCGTAGAACCAGAAACTGCATGTGATTCAACTCCATTTAGGACTGGGAAACAAACGCTAGCTCGTCTTACAAGAAACACACTCTGCTTTTGAGAAAAGAGCACTCTTCTACTCTACTGTGTTTCCTACGGGGTCCGAACAGTGAGCTTGCTCAGAACAAAACAACTGTGCTTCCTACACACGGGCCATATCTAGTTCAACTCTGCTTAGAAAACTGACAAGAACAGTAGCTCCTCTTCAGTTCAATACACTGTACTTGCTGGGAACAGGCACGAGTGCTATTTGAACTGGGTATGGCAATGGGAGCACAATAGTGACTTTTTTTTACCAGAAAACAACTCTTGCCCGTAGGACCAGAAACTGCATGTGATTCAACTCCATTTAGGACTGGGAAACAAACGCTATCTCGCCTTACAAGAAACAAACTCTGCTTTTGAGAAAAGCGCACTCTTCTACTCTACTGTGTTTCCTATGTTGTCCAAACAGTGAGCTTGCTCACAACAAAAGAACTGTGCTTCCTACACACACGGGCCATATCTGGTTAAACTCTGCTTATTAAACTGACAAGAAGATTAGCTCTGCTTCAGTCAAATACACTGTACTTGCTGGGAACAGACGCGAGTGCTATTTGCACTGTGTATGGCAATGGGAGCGCAATAGTGACATTCCTTACCAGAAAACAATTCTTGCTCGTAGACCGGAAACTGCATGTGACTCAACTCCATTTACGACTGGGAAACAAAGGCTAGTTCCACTTACAAGAAACACACTCTGCTTTTGAGAAAAGAGCACTCTTCTACTCTACTGTGTTTCCTATGGGGTCCGAACAGTGAGCTTGCTCAGAACAAAAGAACTGTGCTTCCTACACACATGGGCCATATCTAATTCAACTCTGCTTAGGAAACTGACAAGAACAGTAGCTCCTCTTCAATCCAATACACTGTACATGCTAGGAACAGACGCCAGTGCTATTTGCCCTGTGTATGACAATGGGAGCGCAATAGTGACTCTTCCTAACAGAAAACAACTCTTGCTCATAGGACCAGAAACTTCATGGGATTCAACTCCATTTAGGACTGGGAAACAAATGCTATTTTGCATTACAAGAAACACACTCTGCTTTTGAGAAAAGAGCACTCTTCTACTCTACTGTTTTTCCTATGGGGTCCGAGAGTGAGCTTGCTCACAACAAAAGAACTGTGCTTCCTACACACATGGGCAATATCTAGTTCAACTCTGCTTAGGAAACTGACAAGAACAGTAGCTCCTCTTCAGTCAAATACACTGAACTTGCTGCGAAGAGACGCGAGTGCTATTTGCACTGTGTATGACAATGGGAGCGCAATAGTGACTCTTCTTACCAGAAAACAACTCTTGCTCGTTGTACCAGAAACTGCATGTGATTCAACTCCATTTAGGACTGGGGAACAAACACTGGCTTGCCTTACAAGAAACATACTCTGCTTTTGAGAAAAGAGCACTCTTCTACTCTACTGTGTTTCCTCTATGGCCAGAACAGTGAGCTTGCTCAGAACAAAAGAACTGTGCTTCCTACACACACGGGCCATATCTAGTTCAACTCTGCTTAGGAAACTGACATGAACAGTAGCTCCTCTTCAGTCAAATACACTGTAATTGCTGGGAACAGACGCCAGTGCTATTTGCACTGGGAATGGCAATGGGAGCACAATAGTGACTCTTCTTACCAGAAAACAACTCTTGCTCGTCCGACCAAAAACTGCATGTGACTCAACACCATTTAGGACTGGGAACAAACGCTAGCTCACCTTACAAGAAACACACTCTGCTTTTGAGAAAAGAGCACTCTTCTTCTCTACTGTG
This sequence comes from Peromyscus eremicus, assembly GCF_949786415.1. Taxonomy (NCBI): domain Eukaryota; kingdom Metazoa; phylum Chordata; class Mammalia; order Rodentia; family Cricetidae; genus Peromyscus; species Peromyscus eremicus. Next base: position 113,600 of record NW_026734788.1, on the reverse strand, counting down.
TTTCCTATGGGGTCCGAACAGTGAGCTTGCTCAGAACAAAAGAACTGTGCTTCCTACACACACGGGCCATATGTAGTTCAACTCTGCCTAGGAAATTGACAAGAGCAGTAGCTCCTCTTCAGTCCAATACACTGTACTTGCTGGGAACAGACGCGAGTGCTATTTGCACTGTGTAAGGCAATGGGAGCGCAACAGTGTCTTTCCTTACGAGAAAACAATTCTTGCTCGTAGGACCAGAAACTGCATGGGATTCAACTCCATTTAGGACTGGGAAAGAAATGCTAGCTCGCCTTACAAGAAACACACACTGCTTTTGAGAAAAGAGCACTCTTCTACTCTACTGTGATTCCTATGGGGTCCGAACAGTGAGCTTGCTCAGAACAAAAGAACTGTGCTTCCTACACACACGGGCCATATCTAGTTCAACTCTGCTTAGGAAATTGACAAGAGCAGTAGCTCCTCTTCAGTCCAATACACTGTACATGCTGGGAACAGATGCCAGTGCTATTTGCCCTGTTTATGACAATGGGAGCGCAACAGTGACTCTTCTTACCAGAAAACAACTCTGCTCGTAGAACCTTAAACTGAATGTAATTCAACTCCATTTAGAACTGGGAAACAAACGCTAGATCGCCTTACAAGAGACATACTCTGCTTTTGAGAAACGAGCACTCTTCTACTCTACTGTGTTTCCTATGGGGTCCGAACAGTGAGCTTGCTCAGAACAAAAGAACTGTGCTTCCTACACACACGGCCATATCTAGTTCAATTCTGCTTAGGAACCTGACAAGAACAGTAGATCCTCTTCAGTCCAATACACTGTACTTGCTCGGAACAGACGCCAGTGCTATTTGCCTTGTGTAAGGCAATGGGCGCGCAATAGTGACTTTCCTTACCAGAAAAAAACTCTTGTTCTTAGGACCAGAAACTGCATGTGACTCAAATCCATTTAGGACTGGGAAACAAACGCTAGCTCTCCTAACAAGAAACACACTCTGCTTTTGATAAAAGAGCACTCTTCTCCTCTACTGTGTTTCCTATGGGGTTTGAACAGTGAGCTTGCTCAGAACAAAAGAACTTTGCTTCCTACACACACGGGCCATATCTAGTTCAACTCTGCTTAGGAAACTGACAAGAACAGTAGCTCCTCTTCAGTCTGATACACTGTACTTGCTGGGAACAGACGCGAGAGCTATTTGCACTATGTATGGCAAGGGGAGCGCAATAGTGACTTTCCTTACCAGAAAACAACTCTTGCTCGTAGGATCAGAAACTGCATGTGATTCCACTCCATTTAGGACTGGGAGACAAATGCTAGCTCGCCTTACAAAAACACACTCTGCTTTAGAGAAAAGAGCACTCTTCTACTGTACTGTGTTTCCTATAGGGCCAGAACAGTGAGCTTGCTCAGAACAAAAGAACTGTGCTTCCTACACACGGGCAATATCTAGTTCAACTCTGCTTAGGAAACTGACAAGAACAGTAGCTCCTCTTCCGTCCGATAGACTGTATTGCTGGGAACAGACGCGAGTGCTATTTGCACTGTGTATGGCAATGGGAGCGCAATAGTGACTTTCCTTACCAGAAAAAAACTCTTGCTTGTAGGACCAGAAACTGCATGTGATTCAACTCCATTTAGGACTGGGAAACAAATGCTAGCTCGCCTTACATGAAACACACTCTGCTTTTGAGAAAAGAGCACTCTTCTACTCTACTGTGTTTCCTATGTGTTGCGAAAAGTGAGCTTGCTCAGAACATAAGAACTGTGCTTCCTACACACACGGGCCATATCTAGTTCAACTCTGCTTAGGAAACTGAGAAAAACAGTAGCTCTTCTTCAGTCCAATACACTGTACTTGCTGGAAACAGACGGGAGGGCTATTTGCACTGTGTATGGCAATGGGAGCGCAATAGTGACTTTCCTTACCAGAAAACAACTCTTTCTTGTAGGACCAGAAACTGCATGTGATTCCACTCCAATTAGGACTGGGAAACAAACGCTAGCTCGCCTTACAAGAAACGCACTCTGCTTTAGAGAAAAGAGCACTCTTCTACTCTACTGTGTTTCCTAAGAGGTCCAAACAGTGAATTGCTCAGAACAAAAGAACTGTGCTTCCTTCACACACGGACCATATCTAGTTCAACTCTGCTTAGGAAACTGACAAGAACAGTAGCTCCTATTCAGTCCCATACACTGTACTTGCTGGGAAAAGACGCGAATGCTATTTGCCTTGTGTAGGGCAATGGGAGGGCAATAGTGACTTTCCTTACCAGAAAACAACTCTTGTTCGTAGGACCAGAAACTGCATGTGATTCAACTCCACTTAGGACTAGGAAACAAACGCTAACTCGCCTTACAAAAACACACTCTGATTTTGAGAAAAGAGCACTCTTCTACTCTACTGTGTTTCCTATGGTGTCCGAACAGTGAGCTTGCTCAGAACAAAAGAACTGTGCTTCCTACACACACGGCCATATCTAGTTCAATTCTGCTTAGGAACCTGACAAGAACAGTAGATCCTCTTCAATCCAATACACTGTACTTGCTGGGAACAAAGGCCAGTGCTATTTGTCCTGTGTATGGCAATGGCAGCGCAATAGTGACTCTTCTTACCATAAAACATCTCTTGCTCATAGGACCAGAAACTGCATGTGATTCCACTCCATTTAGGACTGGGAAACAAACGGTAGCTCGCCTTACAAGAAACACACTCTGCTTTTGAGAAAAGAGCACTCTTCTACTCTACTGTGTTTCCTATGAGTTCTGAACAGTGAGCTTGCTCAGAACAAAAGAACTGTGCTTTCTACACACACGGGCTATATCTAGTTCAACTCTGCTTAGGAAACTGAGAAGAACAGTAGCTCCTCTTCAGTCCAATACCCTGTACTTGCTGGGAAAAGACACGAGTGCTATTTGTCCTGTGTATGGAAATGAGAGTGCAATAGTGACTCTTCTTACTATAAAACAACTCTTGCTCGTAGGACCAGAAACTGCATGTGATTCAACTCCATTTAGGACTGGGAACAAACGCTATCTCGCCTTACAACAAACACACTCTGCTTTAGAGAAAAGAGCACTCTTCTACTCTACTGTGTTTCCTATGGTGTCCGAACAGTGAGCTTGCTCAGAACAAAAGAACTGTGCTTCCTACACACACGGGCCATATCTAGTTCAACTCTGCTTAGGAAACTGACAAGAACAGTAGCTCCTCTTCAGTCCAATACACCGTAATTGCTGGGAACAGACGCCAGTGCTATTTGCACTGTGTATGACAATGGGAGCCCAATAGTGACTCTTCTTACCAGAGAAAAACTCTTGCTCGTAGGACAAGAAACGGCATGGGATTCATCTCCATTTTTGACTGGGAAGCAAATACTAGCTCGCCTTTCAAGAAACACAATTTAATTTTGAGAAAAGAGCACTCATCTACTCTACTGTGTTTCCTATGGTGTCCGCACAGTGTGCTTTCTCAGAACAAAAGAACTGTGCTTCCTACACACAGGAGCCATATCTAGTTCAACTCCTTTTAGGAAAATGAAAAGAAGAGTAGCTCCTCTTCAGTCCAATACACTGTACTTGCTGGGAACTGACGCGAGTGCTATTTGCACTCTGTATGGCAATGGGAGCGCAATAGTGACTTTCCTTACCAGAAAACAACTCTTGCTCATAGGACCAGAAATTGGATGTGATTCAACTCCATTTAGGACTGGGAAACAAACGCTAGCTCGCCTTACAAGAAACACACTCTGCTTTTGAGAAAAGAGCACTCTTCTACTCTACTGTGTTTCATATAGGGCCAGAACAGTGAGCTTGATCAGAACAAGAGAACTGTGCTTCCTACACACACGGCCATATCTATTTCAATTTTGCTAAGAAAACTGAAAAGAACAGTAGATCCTCTTCAGTCCAATACACTGTACATGCTGGGAACAGATGCCAGTGCTATTTGCCCTGTGTATGACAATGGGAGCGCAATAGTGACTCTTCTTACCAGAAAACAACTCTTGCTCGTAGGACCACAAACTGCATGGGATTCAACTCCATTTAGTACTGGGTAACACACGCTATCTCACCTTACAGGAAACACACTCTGCTTTTGAGAAAAGAGCATGCTTCTACTCTACTGTGTTTCCTATGGTGTCCGAACAGTGAGCTTGCTCAGAACAAAAGAACTGTGCTTCCTACACACTCGGGCCATATCTAGTTCAACTCTGCTTAGGAAACTGACAAGAACAGTAGCTGCTTTTCTGTCCAATACACTGTACTTGCTGGGAACAGACGCGAGTGCTATTTGCACTGTGTATGGCAATGGGAGCACAATAGTGACTCTTCTTACCAGAAAACAACTCTTGCTCGTAGGACCACAAACTGCATGGGATTCAACTCCATTTCTGACTGGGAAACAAACACTAACTCGCCTTTCCAGAAACACAATCAAATTTTGAGAAGAGAGCACTCATCTACTCTACTGTGTTTCCTAAGATGTCCGCACAGTGATCTTTCTCAGAACAAAAGAAGTGTGCTTCCTACACACATGGGCCATATCTGGTTCAACTCCTCTTAGGAAAATGACAAGAACAGTAGCTCCTCTTCAGTCCAATATACTGTACTTGCTGGGAAAAGACGTGAGTGCTATTTGCACTATGTATGGCAATGGGAGTACAATAGTGACTTTCCTTACCAGAAAACAACTCTTGCTCATATGACCAGAAACTGCATGTGATTCAACTCCATTTAAAACTGGGAAACAAACGCTAGCTCGCCTTACAAGAAACACACTCTGCTTTTGAGAAAAGAGCACTCTTCTACTCTTCTGTGTATCCTATAGGGCCAGAACAGTGAGCTTGATCAGAAAAAGAGAATTGTGCTTCCTACACACACGGCCATATCTAGTTCAATTCTGCTTAGGAAACTGACAAGAACAGTAGATCCTCTTCAGTCCAATACACTGTACATGCTGGGAACAGACGCCAGTGCTATTTGCCCTGTGTATGACAATGGGAGCATAATAGTGACTCTTCTTACCAGAAAACAACTCTTGCTCGTAGGACCACAAACTGCATGGGATTCAACTCTATTTAGTACTGGGAAACAAACGCTATCTTTCCTTACAAGAAACACACTCTGCTTTTGAGAAAAGAGCACGCTTCTACTCTATTGTGTTTCCAATGGGGTCTGAACAGTGATCTTGCTCAGAACAAAAGAACTGTGCTTCCTACACACACGGCCATATCTAGTTCAACTCTGCTTAGGAAACTGACAAGAACAGTAGCTCCTCTTCAGTCCAATACACTGTACTTGCTGGAAACAGACGTGACTGCTATTTGCACTGTGTATGGCAAAGGGAGCGCAATAGTGACTTTCCTTAAGAGAAAACAACTCTTGCTGGTAGGACCAAAAACTGCATGTGATTCAACTCCACTTAGGACTAGAAACAAACGCTAGCTCGCCTTACAAGAAACACACTCTGCTTTTGAGAAAAGAGCACTCTTCTATTCTACTGTGATTCCTATAGGGCCAGAACAGAGAGCATGCTCAGAACAAAGAACTGTGCTTCCTACATACACGGCCATAACTAGTTCAATTCTGCTTAGGTACCTGACAAGAACAGTAGGTTCTCTTCAGTCCAATACACCGTACATGCTGGGAACCGACGCCAGTGCTATTTGCCCTGTGTATGACAATGGGAGCGCAATAGTGACTCTTCTTACCAGAAAACAACTCTTGCTCGTAGGACCAGAAACTGCATGTGATTCATCTCCATTTAGGACTGGGAAACAAACGCTAGCTCGCCTTACAAGAAACACACTCTGCTTTTGAGAAAAGGGCACTCTTCTACTCTATTGTGTTTCCTACGGGATCCGAACTGTGAGCTTGCTCAGAACAAAAGACCTATGCTTCCTACACACGGGCCATATCTAGTTCAACTCTGCTTAGGAAACTGACAAGAACAGTAGCTGCTCTTCAGTCCAATACACTGTACATGCTGGGAACAGATGCCTGTGCTATTTGCCCTGTGTATGACAATGGGAGCGCAATAGTGACTCTTCTTACCAGAAAACAACTCTTGCTCGTAGGACCACAAACTGCATGGGATTCAACTCCATTTAGTACTGGGTAACAAACGCTGTCTTGCCTTACAGGAAAAACACTCTGCTTTTGAGAAAAGGGCACTCTTCTACTCTATTGTGTTTCCTTCGGGGTCCGAACAATGAGCTTGCTCAGAACAAAAGAACTGTGCTTCCTACACACACGGGCCATACCTATTTCAACTCTGCTTAGGAAACTGACAAGAACAGTAGCTGCTCTTCAGTCCAACACACTGTACTTGCTGGGAACAGACGCGAGTGCTATTTGCACTGTGTGTGGCAATGGGAGCGCAATAGTGATTCTTCTTACCAGAAAACAACTCTTGCTCGTTGTACCAGAAACTGCATGGGACTCAACTCCATTTCTGACGGGGAAACAAACACTAGCTCGACTTTCAAGAAAAACAATCAAATTTTGAGAATAGAGCACTCATCTACTCTACTGTGTTTCCTATGATGTCCGCATAGTGTGTTTTCTCAGAACAAAAGAACTGTGCTTCCTACACACATGGGATATATCTGGTTCAACTCCTCTTATGAAAATGACAAGAACAGTAGCTCCTCTTCAGTCCAATACACTGTACTAGCTGGGAACAGACGCGAGTGCTATTTGCACTATGTATGGGAATGGGAGCGCAATAGTGACTTTCCTTACCAGAAAACAACTCTTGCTCATAGGACCAGAAACTGGATGTGATTCAACTCCATTTAGGACTGGGAAACAAATGCTAGCTCGCCTTACAAGGAACACACTCTGCTTTTGAGAAAAGGGCATTCTTCTACTCTATTGTGTTTCCTACAGGGTCCGAACTGTGAGCTTGCTCAGAACAAAAGATCTGTGCTTCCTACACACACGGGCCATATCTGGTTCAACTCTGCTTAGGAAACTGACAAGAACAGTAGCTCCTCTTCAGTCCAATACACTGTACTTGCTGGGAACAGACGCAAGTGCTATTTGCCTTGTGTATGACAATGGGTGCGCAATATTGACTCTTCTTACCAGAAAACAACTCTTGCTCTTAGGACCAGAAACTGCATGTGATTCAACTCCATTTAGGACTGGGAAAAAAACGTTAGCTCGCCTTACAAGAAACACACTCTACTTTTGAGAAAAGAGCACTCTTCTACTCTACTGTGTTTCCTATGGTGTCCGAACAGTGAGCTTGCTCAGAACAAAAGAACTGTGCTTACTACACACACGGGCCATATCTGGTTCAACTCTGCTTAGGAAACTGACAAGAACAGTAGCTCCAATTCAGTCCAATACACTGTACTTGCTGGGAACAGACGCAAGTGCTATTTGCACTGTGTATGGCAATGGGAGCACAATAGTGACTCTTCTTACCAGAAAACAACTCTTCCTCGTAGGACCAGAAACTGCATGGGATTCAACTCCATTTCTGACTGGGAAGTAAATACTAGCTCGCCTTTCAAGGAACACAATCTAATTTTGAGAAAAGAGCACTCATCTACTCTACTGTGTTTCCTATGGTGTCAGCAGAGTGTGCTTTCTCAGAAAAAAAGAACTGTGTTTCCTACACACACGGGCAATATCTAGTTCAACTCCTCTTAGGAAAATGACAAGAACAGTAGCTCCTCTTCAGTCCAATACACTGTACTTGCTGGGAACAGACGCCAGTGCTATTTGCACTATGTATGGCAATGGGAGCGCAATAGTGACTTTCCTTACCAGAAAACAACTCTTGCTCATAGGACCAGAAACTGCAAGTGATTCAACTCCATTTAGGACTGGGAAAGAAACGCTAGCTCGCCTTACAAGAAACACACTCTGCTTTTGAGAAAAGAGCACTCTTCTACTCTATTGTGTTTCCTATAGGGCCAGAACAGTGAGCTTGATCAGAACAAGAGAACTGTGCCTCCTACACACACGGCCATATCTAGTTCAATTCTGCTTAGGAAACTGACAAGAACAGTAGATCCTCTTCAGTCCAATACACTGTACTTGCTGGGAACAGACGCGAGTGCTATTTGCCCTGTGTATGACAATGGGAGCACAATAGTGACTCTTCTTACCATAAAACAACTCTTGCTCGTTGGAGCAGAAACTGCATGGGATTCAACTCCATATAGGACTGGGAAAAAAACGCTAGTCCGCCTTACAAGAAACACACTCTGCTTTTGAGAAAAGAGCACTCGTCTACACTACTGTGTTTCCTGTGAGGTCCGAACAGTGAGCTCTCTTAGAAAAAAACAGCTGAGCTTCCTACACACGGGCCATATCCAGTTCAACTCTGCTTAGGAAACTGACAAGAACAGTAGCTCCTCTTCAGTCCAATACACCGTAATTGCTGGGAACAGACGCCAGTGCTATTTGTACTGTGTATGACAATGGGAACCCAATAGTGACTCTTCTAACCAGAAAAAAACTCTTGCTCGTAGGACCAGAAACGGCATGGGATTCATCTCCATTTTTGACTGGGAAGCAAATACTAGCTCGCCTTTCAAGAAACACAATTTAATTTTGAGAAAAGAGCACTCATCTACTCTACTGTGTTTCCTATGGGGTCCGAACAGTGAGCTTGCTCAGAACAAAAGACCTGTGCTTCCTACACACACGGGCCATATCTAGTTCAACTCTGCTTAGGAAAATGACAAGATCAGTAGCTGCCCTTCAGTCCAATACACTGTACTTGCTGGGAACAGAAGCAAGTGCTATTTGAACTGTGTATGTCAATGAGATCGCAATAGTGACTTTCCCTACCAGAAAACATCTCTTGCTTATAGTACCAGAAACTGCATGTGATTCAACTCCATTTAGGTATGGGACACAAACGCTAGCTCGCCTTACAAGAAACACACTCTGCTTAAGAGAAAAGATGACTCTTCTACTCTACTGTGTTTCCTATGGGGTCCGAACAGTGAGCATGCTCAGAACAAAAGAACTGTGCTTCCTACATACACGGCCATAACTAGTTCAATTCTGCTTAGGAACCTGACAAGAACAGTAGGTTCTCTTCAGTCCAATACACCGTACATGCTGGGAACCGACGCCAGTGCTATTTGCCCTGTGTATGACAATGGGAGCGCAATATTGACTCTTCTTACCAGAAAACAACTCTTGCTCATAGGACCAGAAACTGCATGTGATTCAACTCCATTTAGGACTGGGAAACAAACGCTAGCTCGCCTTACAAGAAACACACTCTGCTTTTGAGTAAAGGGCACTCTTATACTCTACTGTGTTTCCTACGGGGTCCGAACTGTGAGCTTGCTCAGAACAAAAGACCTGTGCTTCCTACACACGGGCCATATCTAGTTCAACTCTGCTTAGGAAACTGACAAGAACAGTAGCTCCTCTTCAGTCCAATACACTGTACATGCTGGGAACAGATGCCTGTGCTATTTGCCCTGTTTAAGACAATGGGAGCGCAATAGTGACTCTTCTAACCAGAAAACCACTCTTGCTCATAGGACCACAAACTGCATGGGATTCAACTCCATTTAGTACTGGGTAACAAACGCTGTCTCACCTTACAGGAAACACACTCTGCTTTTGAGAAAAGGGCACTCTTCTACTCTATTGTGTTTCCTACGGGGTCTGAACTGTGAGCTTGCTCAGAACAAAAGAACTGTGCTTCTTACACACACGGGCCATATCTATTTCAACTCTGCTTAGGAAACTGACAAGAACAATAGCTGCTCTTCAGTCCAATACACTGTACTTGCTGGGAACAGACGCGAGTGCTATTTGCACTGTGTATGGCAATGGGAGCACAATAGTGACTCTTCTTACCAGAAAACAACTCTTGCTCGTTGTACCAGAAACTGCATGGGACTCAACTCCATTTCTGATGGGGAAACAAACACTAGCTCGACTTTCAAGAAAAACAATCAAATTTTGAGAAAAGAGCACTCATCTACTCTACTGTGTTTCCTATGGTGTCCGCACAGTGTGCTTTCTCAGAAAAAAAGAACTGTGTTTCCTACACACACGGGCCATATCTAGTTCAACTCCTCTTAGGAAAATGACAAAAACAGTAGCTCCTCTTCAGTCCAATACACTGTACTTGCTGGGAACAGACGCGAGTGCTATTTGCACTATGTATGGCAATGGGAGCGCAATAGTGACTTTCCTTACCAGAAAACAACTCTTGCTCATAGGATCAGAAACTGCAAGTGATTCAACTCCATTTAGGACTGGGAAACAAACGCTAGCTCGCCTTACAAGAAACACACTCTGCTTTTGAGAAAAGAGCACTCTTCTACTCTACTGTGTTTCCTATAGGGCCAGAACAGTGAGCTTGATCAGAACAAGAGAACTATGCCTCCTACACACACGGCCATATCTAGTTCAATTCTGCTTAGGAAACTGACAAGAACAGTAGATCCTCTTCAGTCCAATACACTGTACTTGCTGGGAACCGACGCCAGTGCTATTTGCCCTGTGTATTTCAATGGGAGCACAATAGTGACTCTTCTTACCAGAAAACAACTCTTGCTCGTAGGGCCAGAAACTGCATGGGATTCAACTCCATATAGGACTAGGAAAAAAACGCTAGCCCGCCTTACAAGAAACACACTCTGCTTTTGAGAAAAGAGCACTCCTCTACACTACTGTGTTTTCTATGGGGTCCGAACAGTGAGCTTGCTTAGAAAAAAATAACTGTGCTTCCTACACACACGGGCCATATCTATTTCAACTCTGCTTAGGAACTTGACAAGAACAGTAGCTCCTCTTCAGTCCAATACACTGTACTTGCTGGGAACCGACGCCAAAGCTATTTGCACTGTGTATGACATTGTGAGCGCAATAGTGATTCTTCTTACCAGAAAACAACTCTTGCTCGTAGGACCAGAAACTGCATGTGATTCAACTCCATTTAGGACTGGGAAACAAACGCTAGCTCGCCTACAAGAAACACACTCTGCTTTTGAGAAAAGAGCACTCATCTACTCTACTGGAATTCCTATGGGGTCCGAACAGTGAGCTTGCTCAGAACAAAAGACCTGTGCTTCCTACACACACGGGCCATATCTAATTCAACTTTGCTTAGGTTACTTACAAGAACAGTAGCTCCTTTTCAGTCTAATACACTGTACTTGCTGGGAAGAGACGCGAGTGCTATTTGTACTCTGTATGGTAATGGGAGCGCAATAGTGACTCTTCTTACCAGAAAACAACTCTTGCTCTTAGGACCAGAACTGCATGTGACTCACCTCCATTTAGGACTGGGAAACAAACGCTAGCTCTGCTCACAAGAAACACACTCTGCTTTTGAAAAAAGAGCACTCTTCTACTCTACTGTGTTTCCTCTATGGCCAGAACAATGAGCTTGCTCAGAACAAAAGGACTGTGCTTCCTACACACACGGGCCGTATCTAATTCAATTCTGCTTAGGAAACTGACGAGAATAGTATACACTCTTCAGTCAAATACACTGCACTTGCTGGGAACAGACACCAGAGCTATTTGCCCTGTGTATGACAAAGGGAGCGCAATAGTGACTCTTCTTACCAGAAAACAACTCTTGCTCATAGGACCAGAAACTGCATGAGACACAACTCCATTTAGGACTGGGAAAAAACGCTAGCTTGCCTTACAAGAAACACACTCTGCTTTTGAGAAAAGAGCACTCTTCTACTCTACTGTGTTTCCTATAGGGCCAGAACAGTGAACTTGCTCAGAACAAAAGAACTGTGCTTCCTAAACACAGGGGCCTAATCTAGTTCAACTCTGCTTAGGAAACTGACAAGAACAGTAGCTCCTGTTCAGTCCAATACTCTGTACATGCATGGAACAGATGCCAGTGTTATTTGCACTGTTTATGGCAATGGGAGCGCAATAGTGACTCTTCTTACCAGAAAAATCTCTTGCTCATAGGACCAGAAACTGCACGGGATTCAATTCCATTTCTGACTGGGAAACAAACACTAGCTCGCCTTTCAATAAACACACTCTGCTTTTGAGAAAAGAGCACTCTTCTACTCTACTGTGTTTCCAATGGGGTCCAAACAGTGAGCTTGCTCAGAACAAAAGAACTGTGCTTTCTACACACATGGCCATATCTAGTTCAATTCTGCGTAGGAACCTGACAAGAACAGTAGATCCTCTTCAATCCAATACACTGTACTTTCTGGGATCAGATGCCAGTGCTATTTGCCCTGTGTATGACAATGGGAGCGCAATAGTGACTCTTCTTACCAGAAAACAACTCTTGCTCGTCGGACCAGAAAATGCATGGGATTCAACTCCATTTAGGACTGGGAAACAAACGCTAACTCGCCTTACAAGAAACACACTCTGCTTTTGAGAAAAGAGCAATCTTCTACTCTACTGTGTTTCCTATAAGGCCAGAACAGTGAACTTGCTCAGAACAAAAGAACTGTGCTTCCTACATACGGGCCATAACTAGTTCAACTCTGCTTAGGAAACTGACAAGAACAGTAGCTCCTCTTCAGTCCAATACACTGTACTTGCTGGGAACAGACGCAAGTGCTATTTGCACTGTGTATGGCAATGAGAGCACAATAGGGACTTTCCTTAACAGAAAACAACTCTTGTTCCTAGGAACACAAACTGCATGTGATTCAATGCCATTTAGGACTGGAAAACAAACGCTAGCTCGCCTTAGAAGAAACACTCTCTGCTTTACAGAAAAGAGCACTCTTCTACTCTACTGTGTTTCCTATGGGGTCCGAACAGTGAGCTTGCTCAGAACAAAAGAACTGTGCTTCCTACACACACGGCCATATCTTGTTCAATTCTGCTTAGTAACCTGACAAGAACAGTCGATCCTCTTCAGTCCAATACACTGTACTTGCTGGGAACAGATGCCAGTGCTATTTGTCCTGTGTATGGCAATGGTAGCGCAATAGTGACTATTCTTACCATAAAACAACTCTTGCTCGTAGGAAGAGAAACTGCATGTGATTCCACTCCATTTGGGACTGAGACACAAACGCTAGCTCACCTTACAAGAAACACACTCTGCTTTAGAGAAAAGAGCACTCTTCTACTCTACTGTGTTTCCTATGGGGTTCAAACAGTGAGCTTGCTCAGAACAAAAGAACTGTGCTTCCTACACACAAGGACCGTATGTAGTTCAACTCTGCTTAGGAAACTGACAAGAATGTAGCTCCTATTCAGTCCAATACACTGTACTTGCTGGGAAAAGACGCGAGTGCTATTTGCCCTGTGTATGGCAATGGGAGCGCAATAGTGACTTTCCTTACCAGAAAACAACTCTTGTTCGTAGGACCAGAAACTGCATGTGATTCAACTCCATTTAGGACTAGGATACAAACGCTAGCTCGCCTTACAAGAAACACACTCTGCTTTTGAGAAAAGAGCACTTTTCTACTCTACTGTGTTTCCTATAGGGCCAGTACAGTGAGCTTGCTCAGAACATAATAACTGTGCTTCCTAAACACACGGGCCATATCTAGTCCAACTCTGCTTAGGAAACTGACAAGAACAGCAGCTCCTCTTCAGTCCGATACACTGTACTTGCTGAGAACAGACGTGAGTGCTATTTGCACTGTGTATGGCAATTGGAGCACAATAGTGACTCATCTTACCAGAAAACAACTCTTGCTCATAGGAAAAAAAAACTGCATGTGACTCAACTCCATTTAGGACTGGGAAACAAACTCTAGCTGCTTTACAAGAAACACACTCTGCTTTTGAGAAAAGAGCACTATTCTACTCTACTGTGTTTCCTATAGGGCCAGAACAGTGAGCTCGCTCAGAAAAAAAGAACTGTGCTTCCTACACACACGGGCCATATCTAGTTCAACTCTTCTTAAAAAACTGACAAGAACAGTAGCTACTCTTCAGTTCAATACACTGTACTTGCTAGGAAAAGAAGGCAGGGCTATTTGCACTGTTTATGGCAATGGGAGTGCAATATTGACTTTCCTTACCAGAAAACAACTCTTGCTCGTAGGACCAGAAAATGCATGTGATTCCACTCCATTTAGGAATGGGAAAAAAACGCTAGCTTGCCTTAAAAGAAACACACTCTGCTTTTGAGAAAAAAGCACTCTTCTACTCTACTGTGTTTCCTATGGGGTCCGAACAGTGAGCTTGCTCAGAACAAAAGAACTGTGCTTCCTACACACATGGATCATATCTAGTTCAACTCTGCTTTTGAAACTGAGAAGAACAGTAGCTACTATTCAGTCCAATAGACTGTACTTGCTGGGAACAGACCCGAGTGCTATTTGCACTGTGTATGGCATTTGGAGCACAATAGTGACTCTTCTTACCAGAAAACAACTCTTGCTCGTAGGACCAAAAACAGCATGTGACTCAACTCCATTTAGGACTGGGAAACAAACGCGAGCTCGCCTTACAAGAAACACACTCTGCTTTTGAGAAAAGAGCACTCTTCTACTCTTCTGTGTTTCCTATAGGGCCAGAACAGTGAGCTTGCTCAGAAAAAAAAAATTGTGCTTCCTACACACACGGCCATATCTAGTTCAATTCTGCTTAGGAACCTGACCAGAGCAGTACATCCTCTCCAGTCCAATACACTGTACTTGCTGGGAACAGACGCCAGTGCTATTTGTCCTGTGTATGGCAATGGCAGCGCAAAAGTGACTATTCTTACCATAAAACAACTCTTGCTCGTAGGACCACAAACTGCATGTGATTCAACTCCATTTAGCACTGGGAAACAAACGCTAGCTCGCCTTACAAGAAACTCACTCTGCTTTTGAGAAAAGAGCACTCATCTACTCTACTGTGTTTCCTATAGGTTCTAAACAGTGAGCTTGGTCAGAACAAAAGAACTGTGATTCCTACACACATGGACCATATCTATTTCAACTCTGCTTAAGAAACTGACAAGAACAGTAGCTCCTATTCAGTCCAATACACTGTACTTTCTGGGAACAGACGCGAGTGCTATTTGCACTGTGTATGGCATTTGGAGCACAATAGTGACTCCTCTTACCAGAAAACAACTCTTGCTCGTAGGACTAAAAACTGTCTGTGACTCAACTCCATTTAGGACTGGGAAACAAACGCTAGCTCTCCTTACAAGAAACACACTCTGCTTTAGAGAAAAGAGCACTCATCTACTCTACTGTGTTTCCTGTAGGGCCAGAACAGTGAGCTTGCTCAGAACATAATAACTGTGCTTCCTACACACACGGGCCATATCTAGTTCATCTCTGATTAGGAAACTGACAAGAACAGTAGCTCCTCTTCAGTACGATACACTGTACTTGCTGAGAACAGACGCGAGTGGTATTTGCACTGTGTATGGCAATTGGAGCACAATAGTGACTCGTCTTACCAGAAAACAACTCTTGCTCGTAGGACAAAAAACTGCATGTGACTCAACTCCATTTTGGACTGGGAAACAAACTCTAGCTTGCCTTACAAGCAACACACTCTGCTTTTGAGAAAAGAGCACTCTTCTACTCTACTGTGTTTCCTATAGGGCCAGAACAGTGAGCTTGCTCAGAACAAATGAACTGTGCTTCCTAGACACACGGGCCATATCTAGTTCAACTCTGCTTAGGAAACTGAAAAGAGCAGTAGCTCCTCTTCAGTCCGATACACTGTACTTTCTGGGAACAGACGCGAGTGCTATTTGCACTGTGTATGGCAATTGGAGCACAATAGTGACTCGTCTTACCAGAAAACAACTCTTGCTCGTAGGACAAAATACTGCATGTGACTCAACTCCATTTAGGACTGGGAAACAAATGCTAGCTCGCCTTACAAGAAACACACTCTGCTTTTGAGAAAAGAGCACTCTTCTACTCTACTGTGTTTCCTATGGGGCCAGAACAGTGAACTTGCTCAGAACAAAAGAACTGTGCTTCCTACACACACGGCCATATCTAGTTCAATTCTGCTGAGGAACGTGACAAGAACAGTAGCTCCTCTTCAGTCCAATACACTGTACTTGCTGGGAACAGACGCCAGTGCTATTTGTCCTGTATATGGCAAAGGCAGCGCAATAGTGACTCTTCTTAACAGAAAACAACTCTTGCTTGTAGGACCAGAAACTGCATGTGATTCAACTCCATTTAGGACTGGGAAACAAAAGCTAGCTCACCTTACAAGAAACACACTCTGCTTTTGAGAAAAGAGCACACTTCTACTCTACTGTGTTTCCTATAGGGCCAGAACAGTGAGCTTGCTCAGAACAAAAGAACTGTGCTTCCTACACACGGGCCATATCTAGTTCAACTCTGCTTAGGAACCTGACAAGAACAGTAGCTCCTCTTCAGTCCCATACACTGTACTTGCTGGGAACAGACGTGAGTGCTATTTGCACTGTGTATGTTAATGGGAGCGCAATAGTGACTTGCCTTACCAGAAAACAACTCTTGCTCGTAAGACCAGAAAGTGCATGAGATTCAACTCCATTTAGGACTGGGAAACAAATGCTAGCTCGCCTTACATGAAACACACTCTGCTTTTGAGAAAAGAGCACTCTTCTACTCTACTGTGTTTCGTATGGGGTCCGAACAGTGAGCTTGCTCAGAACAAAAGAACTGTGCTTCCTACACACGGGCCATATCTAGTTCCACTCTGCTTAGGAAACTGACAAGAACAATAGCTCCTCTTCCTTCCAATACACTGTACTTGTAGGGAACAGACGCGAGTGCTATTTGCACTGTGTATGCAAATTGGAGCACAATAGTGACTTGTCTTACCAGAAAACAACTCTTGCTCGTAGGACAAAAAACTGCATGTGACTCAACTCCATTTAGGACTAGGAAACAAACGCTAGCTCGACTTCCAAGAAACACACTCTGCTTTTGAGAAAAGAGCACTCTTCTTCTCTACTGTGTTTTCTATAGAGCCAGAAGAGTGAACTTGCTCAGAACATTAGAACTGTGCTTCCTACACACATGGCCATATCTCGTTCAAGTCTGCTTAGGAACCTGACAAGAACAGTAGCTCCTCTTCAGTCTGATACACTGTACTTGTGGGGAACAGACGCGAGTGCTATTTGCACTGTGTATGGCATTGGAGCACAATAGTGACTCGTCTTACCAGAAAACAACTCTTGCTCGTAGGACAAAAAACTGCATGTGACTCAACTCCATTTAGGACTGGGAAACAAATGCTAGCTCGACTTATAAGAAACACACTCTGCTTTTGAAAAAAGAGCACTCTTCTACTCTACTGTGTTTCCTATGGGGTCCGAACAGTGAGCTTGCTCAGAATAAAAGAACTGTGCTTCCTACACACACGGCCATATCTAGTTCAATTCTGCTTAGGAACCTGACAAGGACAGTAGATCCTCTTCAGTCCAATACACTGTACTTGCTGGGAACAGACGCCAGTGCTATTTGTCCTGTGTATGGCAATGGGAGCGCAATAGTGACTCTTCTTACCAGAAAACAACTCTTGCTTGTAGGACCAGAAACTGCATGTGATTCAACTCCATTTAGGACTGGGAAACAAAAGCTGGCTCACCTTACAATAAACTCACTCTGCTTTAGAGAAAAGAGCACTCTTCTACTCTACTGTGTTTCCTATAGGGAGAGAACAGTTAGCTTGCTCAGAACAAAAGAACTGTGCTTCCTACACACGGGCCATATCTAGTTCAACTCTGCTTAGGAACCTGACAAGAGCAGTAGCTCCTCTTCAGTCCGATACACTGTACTTGCTGGGAACAGACGTGAGTGCTATTTGCACTGTGTATGTTAATGGGAGCGCAATAGTGACTTGCCTTACCAGAAAACAACTCTTGCTCGTAAGACCAGAAAGTGCATGTGATTCAACTCCATTTAGGACTGGAAAACAAATGCTAGCTCGCCTTACATGAAACACACTCTGCTTTTGAGAAAAGAGCACTCTTCTACTCTACTGTGTTTCGTATGGGGTCCGAACAGTGAGCTTGCTCAGAACAAAAGAACTGTGCTTCCTACACACGGGCCATATCTAGTTCCACTCTGCTTAGGAAACTGACAAGAACAATAGCTCCTCTTCCTTCCAATACACTGTACTTGTAGGGAACAGACGCGAGTGCTATTTGCACTGTGTATAGCAATTGGAGCACAATAGTGACTTGTCTTACCAGAAAACAACTCTTACTCCTAGGACCAAAAACTGTCTGTGACTCAACTCCATTTAGGACTGGGAAACAAACGGGAGCTGGCCTTACAAGAAACACACTCTGCTTTAGAGAAAAGAGCACTCATCTACTCTACGGTGTTTCCTGTAGGGCCAGAACAGTGAGCTTGCTCAGAACAAAAGAACTGTGCTTCCTTCACACGGGTCATATCTAGTTCAACTCTGCTTAGGAAACTGACAAGAACAATAGCTCCTCTTCAGTCCAATACACTGTACTTGCTGGGAACAGACGCCAGTGCTATTTGCACTGTGTATTGCAATGGTAGCGCAATAGTGACTTTCCTTACCAGAAAACAACTCTTGCTCTTAGGACCAGAAACTGCATGTGATTCAACTCCATTTAGGACTGGTAAACAAACGATAGCTCGCCTTACAAGAAACACACTCTGCTTTAGAGAAAAGAGCATTCTTCTACTCTACTGTGTTTCCTATGGGGTCCAAACAGTGAGCTTGCTCAGAACAAAGAACTGTGCTTTCTCCACACACGGGCCATATCTAGTTCAACTCTGCTTAGGAAACAAACAAGAACAGTAGCTCCTCTTCACTCCAATACACTGTACTTGCGGGGAAGAGACGCGAGTGCTATTTGCACTGTGTATGGCATTGGAGCACAATAGTGACTTGTCTTACCAGAAAACAACTCTTGCTCCTAGGACAAAAAATGCATGTGACTCAACTCCATTTAGGACTGGGAAACAAACGCTAGCTCAACTTCCAAGAAACACACTCTGCTTTTGAGAAAAGAGCACTCTTCTACTCTACTGTGTTTCCTATGTGTTCCGAAAAGTGAGCTTGCTCAGAACAAAAAAACTGTGCTTCCTACACACGTGGCAATATCTAGTTCAAGTCTGCTTAGGAACCTGACAAGAACAGTAGATCCTCTTCAGTCCAATACACTGTACTTGCTGGGAACAGACGCCAGTGCTATTTGTCCTGTGTACGGCAATGGCAGTGCAATAGTGACTTTCCTTACCAGAAAACAACTCTTGCTCCTAGGACCAGAAAGTGCATGTGATTCCACTCCATTTAGGACTGGGAAACAAACGCTAGCTCGCCTTACAAGAAACACACTCTGCTTTAGAGAAAAGAGCACACTTCTACTCTACTGTGTTTCCTATGGGGTCCAAACAGTGAGCTTGCTCAGAACAAAAGAACTGTGCTTCCTACACACTCGGGCCATATCTAGTTCAACTCTGCTTAGGAAACTGACAAGAACAGTAGCTCCTCTTCAGTCCGATACCCTGTACTTGCTGGGAACAGACGTGAGAGCTATTGGCACTATGTATGGCAACGGGAGTGCAATAGTGACTTTCCTTACCAGAAAACAACTCTTGCTCTTAGGACCAGAAACTGCATGTAATTCAACTCCATTTAGGCCTGGTAAACAAACGATAGCTGGCCTTACAAGAAACACACTCTGCTTTAGAGAAAAGAGCACTCTTCTACTCTACTGTGTTTCCTATGGGGTCCAAACAGTGAGCTTGCTCAGAACAAAGAACTGTGCTTTCTCCACACACGGGCCATATCTAGTTCAACTCTGCTTAGGAAACTGACAAGAACAGTAGCTCCTATTCAGTCCAATACTCTGTACTTGCTGGGAAAAGACGCGAGTGCTATTTGCCTTGTGTAGGGCAATGGGAGCACAATAGTGACTTTCCTTACGAGAAAAAAACTCTTGTTCGTAGGACCAGAAACTGCATGTGATTCAACTCCATTTAGGACTAGGAAACAAACTCTAGCTCGCCTTACAAAAACACACTCTGCTTTTGAGAAAAGAGCACTATTCTACTCTACTGTGATTCCTATAGGGCCAGAAGAGTGAACTTGCTCAGAACAAAAGAACTGTGCTTCCTACACACACGGCCATATCTAGTTCAATTCTGCTTAGGAACGTGACAAGAACAGTAGATCCTCTTCAGTCCAATACACTGTACTTGCTGGGAACAGACGCCAGTGCTATTTGTCCTGTATATTGCAATGGCAGCGCAATAGTGACTCTTCTTAACAGAAAACAACTCTTGCTTGGATGACCAGAAACTGCATGTGATTCAACTCCATTTAGGACTGGGAAACATAAGCTAGCTCACCTTACAAGAAACACACTCTGCTTTAGTGAAAAGAGCACACTTCTACTCTACTGTGTTTCCTATAGGGCCACAAGAGTGAGCTTGCTCAGAACAAAAGAACTGTGCTTCCTACAAACGGGCCATATCTAGTTCAACTCTGCTCAGGAACCTGACAAGAACAGTAGCTCCTCTTCAGTCCGATACACTGTACTTGCTGGGAACAGACGCGAGTGCTATTTGCACTGTGTATGTTAATGGGTGCGCAATAGAGACTTGCCTTACCAGAAAACAACTCTTGCTCGTAAGACCAGAAACTGCATGAGATTCAACTCCATTTAGGACTGGGAAACAAATGCTAGCTCGCCTTACATGAAACACACTCTGCTTTTGAGAAAAGAGCACTCTTCTTCTCTACTGTGTCTCCTATAGAGCCAGAAGAGTGAACTTACTCAGAATATTAGAACTGTGCTTCCTACACACATGGCCATATCTCGTTCAAGTCTGCTTAGGAACCTGACAAGAACAGTAGCTCCTCTTCAGTCTGATACACTGTACTTGTGGGGAACAGACGCGAGTGCTATTTGCACTGTGTATGGCATTGGAGCACAATAGTGACTCGTCTTACCAGAAAACAACTCTTGCTCGTAGGACAAAAAACTGCATGTGACTCAACTCCATTTAGGACTGGGAAACAAATGCTAGCTCGACTTATAAGAAACACACTCTGCTTTTAAAAAAAGAGCACTCTTCTACTCTACTGTGTTTCCAATGGGGTCCGAACAGTGAGCTTGCTCAGAATAAAAGAACTGTGCTTCCTACACACACGGCCATATCTAGTTCAATTCTGCTTAGGAACCTGACAAGAGGAGGAGATCCTCTTCAGTCCAATACACTGTACGTGCTGGGAACAGACGCCAGTGCTATTTGTCCTGTGTATGGCAATGGCAGCGCAATAGTGACTCTTCTTACCAGAAAACAACTCTTGCTTGTAGGACCAGAAACTGCATGTGATTCAACTCCATTTAGGACTGGGAAACAAAAGCTGGCTCACCTTACAATAAACACACTCTGCTTTAGAGAAAAGAGCACTCTTCTACTCTACTGTGTTTCCTATAGGGCCAGAAAAGTGAGCTTGCTCAGAACAAAAGAACTGTGCTTCCTACACACGGGCCATATCTAGTTCAACTCTGCTTAGGAAACTGACAAGAACAGTAGCACCTCCTCAGTCCGATACACTGTACTTGCTGGGAACAGACGCGAGTGCTATTTGCACTGTGTATGTCAATGGGAGCGCAATAGTGACTTTCCTTACCAGAAAACAACTCTTGCTCGTAAGACCAGAAACTGCATGAAATTCAACTCCATTTAGGACTGGGAAACAAATGCTAGCTCGCCTTACATGAAACACACTCTGCTTTTGAGAAAAGGGCACTCTTCTACTCTACTGTGTTTCCTATGGGGTCCGAACAGTGAGCTTGCTCAGAACAAAAGAACTGTGCTTCCTACACACACCGACCATATCTAGTTCAACTCTGCTTATGAAACTGACAAGAACAGTAGCTCCTCTTCCGTCCAATACACTGTACTTGCTGGGAAAAGACGGGAGGGCTATTTGCACTGTTTATGGCAATGGGAGTGCAATATTGACTTTCCTTACCAGAAAACAACTCTTGCTCGTAGGACCAGAAACTGCATGTGATTCCACTCCAAGTAGGAATGGGAAAAAAACGCTAGCTTGCCTTAAAAGAAACACACTCTGCTTTTGAGAAAAAAGCACTCTACTACTCTACTGTGTTTCCTATGGGGTCCGAACAGTGAGCTTGCTCAGAACAAAAAAAACTGTGCTTCCTACACACACGGCCATATCTAGTTCAAGTCTGCTTAGGAACCTGACAAGAACAGTAGATCCTCTTCAGCCCAATACACTGTACTTGCTGCGAACAGATGCCAGTGCTATTTGTCCTGTGTATGGCAATGGCAGCGCAATAGTGACTCTTCTTACCAGAAAAAAACTCTTGCTCGTAGTACCAGAAACTGCATGGGATTCAACTCCATTTAGGACGGGGAAACAAACGCTAGCTCGCCTTACAAGAAACACACTCTGCTTTGAGAAAAGAGCACTCTTCTACTCTACTGTATTTTCTATGGTGTCCGAACAGTGAGCTTGCTCAGAACATAAGAACTGTGCTTCCTACACACACGGCCATATCTAGTTCAATTCTGCTTAGGAACCTGACAAGAACAGTAGATCCTCTTCAGTCCAATACACTGTACTTGCTGGGAACAGACGCCAGTGCTATTTGTGCTGTATATGGCAATGGCAGTGCAATAGTGACTATTCTTACCAGAAAACAACTCTTGCTCGTAGGACCAAAAACTGCATTTGATTCCACTCCATTTAGGACTGGGAAACAAACGCTAGCTCGCCTTACAAGAAACACACTCTGCTTTTGAGAAAAGAGCACTCTTCTACTCTACTGTGTTTCCTATGGGGTCCAAACAGTGAGCTTGGTCAGAACAAAAGAACTGTGCTTCCTACACACATGGACAATATCTAGTTCAACTCTGCTTAGGAAACTGACAAGAACAGTAGCTCCTATTCAGTCCAATACACTGTACTTCCTGGGAAAAGACGCGAGTGCTATTTGTCTTGTGTAGGGCAATGGGAGCGCAATAGTGACTTTCCTTACCAGAAAACAATTCTTGTTCGTAGGACCAGAAACTGCATGTGATTCAACTCCATTTAGGACTGGGAAACAAACGCTAGCTCGCCTTACAAGAAACACACTCTGCTTTTGAGAAAAGAGCTCTCTTCTACTCTACTGTGTTTCCTATGGTGTCCGAACAGTGAGCTTGCTCAGAACAAAAGAAATGTGCTTCCTACACACACGGCCATATCTAGTTCAATTCTGCTTAGGAACCTGACAAGAACAGTAGATCCTCTTCAGTCCAATACACTGTACTTGCTGGGAAGAGACGCCAGTGCTATTTGTCCTGTGTATGGCAATGGCAGCACAATAGTGACTCTTCTTACCATAAAACAACTCATGCTCTTAGGACTAGAAACTGCATGTGATTCAACTCCATTTAGGACTGGGAAATAAACGCTAGCTCGCCTTACAAGAAACACACTCTGCTTTAGAGAAAAGAGCACTCTTCTAGTCTACTGTTTTTCCTATGGGTTCCAAACAGTGAACTTGCTCAAAACAAAAGAACTGTGCTTCCTACACACGGGCTATAACTAGTTCAACTCTGCTTAGGAAACTGACAAGAACATTAGCTCCTGTTCAGTCCGATACAAACACGAGTGCTATTTGCACTGTGTATGGCAATGGGAGCACAATAGTGACTTTCCTTACCAGAAAACAACCTTTGCTCATAGGACTAGAAACTGCATGTGATTCAACTCCATTTAGGAATGGGAAACAAGTGCTAGCTCGCCTTACATGAAACACACTCTGCTTTTGAGAAAAGAGCACTCTTCTACTCTACTGTGTTTCCTATGGGGTCCGAACAGTGAGCTTGCTCAGAACGAAAGAACTGTGCTTCCTACACACACGGGACATATCTAGTTCAACTCTGCTTAGGAAACTGACAAGAACAGTAGCTCCTCTTCAGTCCAATACACTTTACTTGCAGGGAACAGACGCGAGTGCTATTTGCACTGTGTATGGCAATTGGAGCACAATAGTGACTCGTCTTACCAGAAAACAACTCTTGCTCGTAGGACCAAAAACTGCATGTGACTCAACTCCATTTAGAACTGGGAAACAAACGCTAGCTCGCCTTACAAGAAACACACTCTGCTTTAGAGAAAAGAGCACTCTTCTACTCTACTGTTTTTCCAATGGGTTCCAAACAGTGAGCTTGCTCAGAACAAAAGAACTGTGCTTCCTACACACACGGACCATATCAAGTTCAACTCTGCTTAGGAAACTGACAAGAACAGTAGCTCCTCTTCAGTCCAATACACTGTACTTGCTGGGAAAAGACGCGAGTGCTATTTGCCTTATGTAGGGCAATGGGAGCACAATAGTGACTTTTCTTACCAGAAAAAAACTCTTGTTCCTAGGACCAGAAACTGCATGTGATTCAACTCCATTTAGGACTAGGAAACAAACGCTAGCTCGTCTTACAAAAACACACTCTGCTTTTGAGAAAAGAGCACTCTTCTACTCTACTGTGTTTCCTATGGGGTCCGAACAGTGAGCTTGCTCAGAACGAAAGAACTGTGCTTCCTACACACACGGGACATATCTAGTTCAACTCTGCTTAGGAAACTGACAAGAACAGTAGCTCCTCTTCAGTCCAATACACTTTACTTGCAGGGAACAGACACGAGTGCTATTTGCACTGTGTATGGCAATTGGAGCACAATAGTGACTCGTCTTACCAGAAAACAACTCTTGCTCGTAGGACCAAAAACTGCATGTGACTCAACTCCATTTAGGACTGGGAAACAAACTCTAGCTCGCTTTACAAGAAAAATACTCTGCTTTTGAGAAAAGAGCACTCTTCTACTCTACTGTGTTTCCTATAGGGCCAGAACAGTGAGCTTGCTCAGAACATAAGAAAGGTGCTTCCTACACACACGGGCCATATCTAGTTCAACTCTGCTTAGGAAACTGACAAGAACAGTAGCTCCTCTTCAGTCCGATGCACTGTACTTGCTGGGAACAGACGCGAGAGCTATTTGCACTATGTATGGCAAGGGGAGCGCAATAGTGACTTTCCTTACCAGAAAACAACTCTTGCTCTTAGAACCATAAACTGCATGTGATTCAACTCCATTTAGGACTTGGAAACAAACGCTAGCTCGCCTTACAAAAAACACACTCTGCTTTTGAGAAAAGATCACTCATCTACTCTACTGTATTTCCTATGGTGTCGGAACAGTGAACTTGCTCAGAACATAAGAACTGTGCTTCCTAAACACACGGCCATATCTAGTTCAATTCTGCTTAGAAACCTGACAAGAACAGTAGATCCTCTTCAGTCCAATACACTGTACTTGCTGGGAACAGACGCCAGTGCTATTTGTACTGTGTATGGCAATGGCAGCGCAATAGTGACTCTTCTTACCATAAAACAACTCTTGCTCTTAGGACAAGAAACTGCATGTGATTCAACTCCATTTAGGACTGGGAAACAAACGCTAGCTCGCCTTACAAGGAACACACTCTGCTTTAGAGAAAAGATCACTCTTCTACTCTACTGTGTTTCCTATAGGGCCAGAACAGTGAGCTTGCTCAGAACAAAAGAACTGTGCTTCCTACACACGGGCCATATCTAGTTCAACTCTGCTTAGGAAACTGACAAGAACAGTAGCTCCTCTTCAGTCCGATACACTGTACTTGCTGGAACAGACGCCAGTGCTATTTGCAATGTGTATTGCAATGGTAGCGCAATAGTGACTTTCCTTACCAGAAAACAACTCTTGTTCTTAGGACCATAAACTGCATGTGATTCAACTCCAGTTAGGACTGGTAAACAAACGATAGCTCGCCTTACAAGAAACACACACTGCTTTAGAGAAAAGAGCATTCTTCTACTCTACTGTGTTTCCTATGGGGTCCAAACAGTGAGCTTGCTCAGAACAAAGAACTGTGTTTTCTCCACACACGGGCCATATCTAGTTCAACTCTGCTTAGGAAACAAACAAGAACAGTAGCTCCTCTTCACTCCAATACACTGTACTTGCGGGGAACAGACGCGAGTGCTATTTGCACTGTGTATGGCATTGGAGCACAATAGTGACTTGTCTTACCAGAAAACAACTCTTGCTCCTAGGACAAAAAACTGCATGTGACTCAACTCCATTTAGGACTGGGAAACAAACGCTAGCTCAACTTCCAAGAAACACACTCTGATTTTGAGAAAAGAGCACTCTTCTACTCTACTGTGTTTCCTATGTGTTCCGAAAAGTGAGCTTGCTCAGAACAAAAAAACTGTGCTTCCTACACACATGGCAATATCTAGTTCAAGTCTGCTTAGGAACCTGACAAGAACAGTAGATCCTCTTCAGTCCAATACACTGTACTTGCTGGGAACAGACGCCAGTGCTATTTGTCCTGTGTACGGCAATGGCAGTGCAATAGTGACTCTTCTTACCAGAAAACAACTCTTGCTCGTAGGACCAGAAACTCATGTGATTCCACTTCATTTAGGACTGGGAAACAAACTCTAGCTCGCTTTACAAGAAACATACTCTGCTTTTGAGAAAAGAGCACTCTTCTACTCTACTGTGTTTCCTATAGGGCCAGAACAGTGAGCTTGCTCAGAAAAAAAGAACTGTACTTCTTACACACACGGGCCACATCTAGTGAAACTCTGCTTAGGAAACTGAGAAGAATAGTAGCTCCTTTTCAGTCCAATACTCTGTAATTGCTGGGAACAGATGGGAGGGCTATTTGCACTGAGTATGGCAAGGGGAGCGCAATAGTGACTTTCCTTACCAGAAAACAACTCTTGCTCGTAGGACCAGAAACTGCATGTGATTCCACTCCATTTAGGACTGGGAAACAAACGCTAGCTCGCCTTACAAGAAACACACTCTGCTTTAGAGAAAAGAGCACTCTTCTACTCTACTGTGTTTCCTATGGGTCCAAACAGTGAGCTTGCTCAGAACAAAAGAACTGTGCTTCCTACACACACGGGCCATATCTAGTTCAACTCTGCTTAGGAAACTGACAAGAACAGTAGCTCCTCTTCAGTCCGATACCCTGTACTTGCTGGGAACAGACGTGAGAGCTATAGGCACTATGTATGGCAAGGGGAGCGCAATAGTGACTTTCCTTACCAGAAAACAACTCTTGCTCTTAGGACCAGAAACTGCATGTGATTAAACTCCATTTAGGCCTGGTAAACAAACGATAGCTCGCCTTACAAGAAACACACTCTGCTTTAGAGAAAAGAGCACTCTTCTACTCTACTGTGTTTCCTATGGGGTCCAAACAGTGAGCTTGCTCAGAACAAAGAACTGTGCTTTCTCCACACACGGGCCATACCTAGTTCAACTCTGCTTAGGAAACAAACAAGAACAGTAGCACCTCTTCATTCCAATACACTGTACTTGCGGGGAACAGACGCGAGTGCTATTTGCACTGTGTATGGCATTGGAGCACAATAGTGACTTGTCTTACCAGAAAACAACTCTTGCTCATAGGACAAAAAACTGCATGTGACTCAACTCCATTTAGGACTGGGAAACAAACGCTAGCTCGACTTCCAAGAAACACACTCTGCTTTTGAGAAAAGAGCACTCTTCTACTCTACTGTGTTTCCTATGTGTTCTGAAAAGTGAGCTTGCTCAGAACAAAAAAACTGTGCTTCCTACACACACGGCCATATCTAGTTCAAGTCTGCTTAGCAACCTGACAAGAACAGTAGAACCTCTTCAGTCCAATACACTGTACTTGCTGGGAACAGACGCCAGTGCTATTTGTCCTGTGTATGGCAATGGCAGCGCAATAGTGACTCTTCTTA
The DNA here is from genome assembly GCF_949786415.1 of Peromyscus eremicus. NCBI lineage: Eukaryota > Metazoa > Chordata > Mammalia > Rodentia > Cricetidae > Peromyscus > Peromyscus eremicus. Next base: position 85,892 of record NW_026734788.1, on the reverse strand, counting down.
CCAGAAAACAACTCTTGCTCGTAGGACCAGAAACTGCATGTGATTCCACTACATTTAGGACTGGGAAACAAACTCTAGCTTGCTTTACAAGAAACACACTCTGCTTTAGAGTAAACAGCATTCTTCTACTCTACTGTTTTCCTATGGGGTCCAAACAGTGAGCTTGCTCAGAACAAAAGAACTGTGCTTCCTACACACAAGGACCATATCTAGTTCAACTCTGCTTAGGAAACTGACAAGAACAGTAGCTCCTATTCAGTCCAATACACTGTACTTGCTGGGAAAAAACGCGAGTGCTATTTGCCTTGTGTAGGGCAATGGGAGCGCAATAGTGACTTTTCTTACCAGAAAAAAACTCTTGTTCATAGGAACAGAAACTGCATGTGATTCAACTCCATTTAGGACTAGGAAACAAACGCTAGCTCACCTCACATGAAACACACTCTGCTTTTGAGAAAAGAGCACTCGTCTACTCTACTGTGTTTTCTATGGGGTCCGAAAAGCAAGTTTCCTCAGAACAAAAGAACTGTGCTTCCTACACACACGGCCATATCTATTTCAATTCTGCCTAGGAACCTGACAAGAACAGTAGATCCTCTTCAGTCCACTACACTGTACTTGCTGGGAACAGACGCCAGTACTATTAGTCCTGTGTATGGCAATGGCAGCGCAATAGTGACTCTTCTTACCAGAAAACAACTCTTGCTCGTAGGACCAGAAACTGCATGTGATTCAACGCCATTTAGGACTGGGAAACAAAAGCTAGCTCACCTTACAAGAAACACACTCTGCTTTAGAGAAAAGAGCACTCTTCTACTCTACTGTGTTTCCTAAAGGGTCTGAACAGTGAGCTTGCTCAGAACAAAAGGACTGTGCTTCCTACACACACGGGCCATATCTAGTTCAACTCTGCTTAGGAAACTGACAAGAACAGTAGCTCCTCTTCAGTCTGATACACTGTACTTGCTGGGAACAGACGCGAGTGCTATTTGCACTTTTTATGGCAATGGGAGTGCAATAGTGACTTTCCTTACCAGAAAACAACTCTTGCTCGTAAGACCAGAAACTGCATGTGATTCAACTCCATTTAGGACTGGGAAACAAATGCTAGCTCACCTTACATGAAACACACTCTGTTTTTGAGAAAAGAGCACTCTTCTACTCTACTGTGTTTCCTATGGGGTCCGAACAGTGAGCTTGCTCAGAACAAAAGAACTGTGCTTCCTACACACACGGGCCATATCTAGTTCAACTCTGCTTAGGAAACTGACAAGAACAGTAGCTCCTCTTCTGTCCAATACACTGTACTTGCGGGGAACAGACGTGAGTGCTATTTGCACTGTGTATGGCATTGGAGCACAATAGTGACTCGTCTTACCAGAAAACAACTCTTGCTCGTGGGACAAAAAACTGCATGTGACTCAACTCCATTTAGGACTGGGAAACAAACGCTAGCTCGACTTACAAGAAACACACTCTGCTTTTGAGAAAATAGCACTCTTCTACTCTACTGTGTTTCCTATGGGGTCCGAACAGTGAGCTTGCTCAGAACAAAAGAACTGTGCTTCCTAAACACACGGCCATATCTAGTTCAATTCTGCTTAAGAACCTGACAAGAACAGTAGATCCCCTTCAGTCCAAAACACTGTACTTGCTGGGAACAGACGCCAGGGCTATTTGTCCTGTGTATTGCAATGGCAGCGCAATAGTGACTCTTCTTACCATAAAACAACCCTTGCTCGTAGGACCAGAAACTGATTGTGATTCAACTCCATTTAGGACTGGGAAACAAAAGCTAGCTCACCTCACATGAAACACACTCTGCTTTTGAGAAAAGAGCACTCTTCTACTCTACTGTGTTTCCTATGTGTTCTGAAAAGTGAGCTTGCTCAGAACAAAACAACTGTGCTTCCTACACACACGCGCCATATCTAGTTCAACTCTGCTTAGGAAACTGACAAGAACAGTAGATCCTCTTCAGTACAATACACTGTACTTGCGGGGAACAGACGCGAGTGCTATTTGCACTGTGTATGGCAATTGGAGCACAATAGTGACTTTCCTTCCAGAAAACAACTCTTGCTCATAGGACCAGAAACTGCATGTGATTCCACTCCATTTAGGACTGGGAAACAAACGCTAGCTCGCCTTACAAGAAACACCCTCTGCTTTAGAGAAAAGAGCACTCTTCTACTCTACTGTGTTTCCTATTGGGTCCAAACAGTGAGCTTGCTCAGAACAAAAGATCTGTGCTTCCTACACACACGGGCCATATCTAGTTCAACTCTGCTTAGGAAACTGACAAGAACAGTAGCTCCTCTTCAGTCCAATACACTGTACTTGCGGGGAACAGACGCGAATGCTATTTGCACTGTGTATGGCAATTGGAGCACAATAGTGACTCGTCTTACCAGAAAACAACTCTTGCTCGTAGGACAAACAACTGCATGTGACTCAAATCCATTTAGGACTGGGAAACAAACGCTAGCTCGCCTTACCAGAAACATCCTCTGCTTTTGAGAAAAGAGCACTCGTCTACTCTACTGTGTTTTCTATGGGGTCCGAAAAGCGAGTTTCCTCAGAACAAAAGAACTGTGCTTCCTACACACACGGCCATATCTATTTCAATTCTGCCTAGGAACCTGACAAGAACAGTAGATCCTCTTCAGTCCACTACACTGTACTTGCTGGGAACAGACGCCAGTGCTATTAGTCTTGTGTATGGCAATGGCAGCACAATAGTGTCTCTTCTTACCAGAAAACAACTCTTGCTCGTAGGACCAGAAACTGCATGTGATTCAACTCCATTTAGGACTGGGAAACAAAAGCTAGCTCACCTTACAAGAAACACACTCTGCTTTAGAGAAAAGAGCACTCTTCTACTCTACTGTGTTTCCTAAAGGGTCTGAACAGTGAGCTTGCTCAGAACAAAAGGACTGTGCTTCCTACACACGGGCCATATCTAGTTCAACTCTGCTTAGGAAACTGACAAGAACAGTAGCTCCTCTTCAGTCCAATACACTGTACTTGCGGGGAACAGACACGAGTTCTATTTGCACTGTGTATGGCAATTGGAGCACAATAGTGACATGTCTTACCAGAAAACAACTCTTGCTCATAGGAAAAAAACTGCACGTAACTCAACTCCATTTAGGACTGGGAAACAAACACTAGCTTGACTTCCAAGAAACACACTCTGCTTTTGAGAAAAGAGCACTCTTCTACTCTACTGTGTTTCCTATGTGTTCCGAACAGTGAGCTTGCTCAGAACAAAAAAACTGTGCTTCCTACACACACGGCCATATCTAGTTCAATTCTGCTTAGGAACCTGACAAGAACAGTAGATCCTCTTCAGTCCAATACACTGTACTTGCTGGGAACAGACGCCAGTGCTATTTGTCCTGTGTATGGCAAAGGCAGCGCAATAGTGACTCTTCTTACCAGAAAACAACTCTTGCTCGTAGGACCAGAAACTGCATGTGATTCAACTCCATTTAGGACTGGGAAACAAACTCTAGCTCGCTTTACAAGAAACACACTCTGGTTTTGAGAAAAGAGCACTCTTCTACTCTACTGTGTTTCCTATAGCCCCAGAACAGTGAGCTTGCTCAGAAAAAAAGAACTGTACTTCCTACACACACGGGACATATCTAGTTCAACTCTGCTTAGGAAACTGAGAAGAACAGTAGCTCCTCTTCAGTCCAATACACTGTACTTGCTGGGAACAGACGGGAGGGCTATTTGCACTGAGTATGGCAATGGGAGCACAATAGTGACTTTCCTTACCAGAAAACAACTCTTTCTCGTAGGACCAGAAACTGCATGTGATTCAACTCCATTTAGGACTGGGAAACAAATTCTAGCTCGCCTTAAATGAAACACACTCTGCTTTTGAGAAAAGAGCACTCTTCTACTCTACTGTGTTTCCTATGGGGTCCGAACAGTGAGCTTGCTCAGAACAAAAGAACTGTGCTTTCTACACACACGGGCCATATCTAGTTCAACTCTGCTTAGGAAACAAACAAGAACAGTAGCTCCTCTTCAGTCCGATACACTGTACTTGCGGGAAACAGACGTGAGTGCTATTTGCACTGTGTATGGCATTGGAGCACAATAGTGACTCGTCTTACCAGAAAACAACTCTTGCTCGTGGGACAAAAAACTGCATGTGACTCAACTCCATTTAGGACTGGGAAACAAACGCTAGCTCGACTTACAAGAAACACACTCTGCTTTTGAGAAAAGAGCACTCTTCTACTCTACTGTGTTTCCTATGGGGTCCGAACAGTGAGCTTGCTCAGAACAAAACAACTGTGCTTCCTACACACACGGCCATATCTAGTTCAATTCTGCTTAAGAACCTGACAAGAACAGTAGATCCTCTTCAGTCCAAAACACTGTACTTGCTGGGAACAGACGCCAGGGCTATTTGTCCTGTGTATTGCAATGGCAGCGCAATAGTGACTCTTCTTACCATAAAACAACCCTTGCTCGTAGGACCAGAAACTGCATGCGATTCAACTCCATTTAGGACTGGGAAACAAAAGCTAGCTCACCTCACATGAAACACACTCTGCTTTTGAGAAAAGAGCACTCTTCTACTCTACTGTGTTTCCTATGTGTTCTGAAAAGTGAGCTTGCTCAGAACAAAACAACTGTGCTTCCTACACACACGCGCCATATCTAGTTCAACTCTGCTTAGGAAACTGACAAGAACAGTAGATCCTCTTCAGTACAATACACTGTACTTGCGGGGAACAGACGCGAGTGCTATTTGCACTGTGTATGGCAATTGGAGCACAATAGTGACTTTCCTTCCAGAAAACAACTCTTGCTCATAGGACCAGAAACTGCATGTGATTCCACTCCATTTAGGACTGGAAAACAAACGCTAGCTCGCCTTACAAGAAACACCCTCTGCTTTAGAGAAAAGAGCACTCTTCTACTCTACTGTGTTTCCTATTGGGTCCAAACAGTGAGCTTGCTCAGAACAAAAGATCTGTGCTTCCTACACACACGGGCCATATCTAGTTCAACTCTGCTTAGGAAACTGACAAGAACAGTAGCTCCTCTTCAGTCCAATACACTGTACTTGCGGGGAACAGACGCGAGTGCTATTTGCACTGTGTATGGCAATTGGAGCACAATAGTGACTCGTCTTACCAGAAAACAACTCTTGCTCGTAGGACAAACAACTGCATGTGACTCAAATCCATTTAGGACTGGGAAACAAACGCTAGCTCGCCTTACCAGAAACACCCTCTGCTTTTGAGAAAAGAGCACTCGTCTACTCTACTGTGTTTTCTATGGGGTCCGAAAAGCGAGTTTCCTCAGAACAAAAGAACTGTGCTTCCTACACACACGGCCATATCTATTTCAATTCTGCCTAGGAACCTGACAAGAACAGTAGATCCTCTTCAGTCCACTACACTGTACTTGCTGGGAACAGACGCCAGTGCTATTAGTCCTGTGTATGGCAATGGCACCACAATAGTGACTCTTCTTACTAGAAAAAAACTCTTGCTCGTAGGACCAGAAACTGCATGTGATTCAACTCCATTTAGGACTGGGAAACAAACGCTAGCTCGACTTACAAAAAACACACTCAGCTTTTGAGAAAAGAGCACTCTTCTACTCTACTGTGTATCCTATGGGGTCCGAACAGTGAGCTTGCTCAGAACAAAAGAACTGTGCTTCCTACACACACGGCCATATCTAGTTCAATTCTGCTTAGGAACCTGACAAGAACAGTAGATCCTCTATAGTCCAATACACTGTACTTGCTGGGAACAGACGCCAGTGCTGTTTGTCCTGTGTATGGCAATGGCAGCGCAGTAGTGACTCTTCTTACCAGAAAACAACTCTTGCTTGTAGAACCAGAAACTGCATGTGATTCAACTCCATTTAGACTGGGAAACAAAAGCTGGCTCACCTTACAGGAAAAACAATCTGCTTTAGAGAAAAGAGCACTCTTCTACTCTACTGTGTTTCCTATAGAGCCAGAAGATTGAACTTGCTCAGAACATTAAGACTGTGCTTCCTACACACACGGCCATATCTAGTTCAATTCTGCTTAGGAACCTGACAAGAACAGTAGATCCTCTTCTGTACAATACACTGTACTTGCTGGGAACAAACGCCAGTGCTATTTGTCCTGTGTATGGCAATGGCAGTGCAATAGTGACTCTTCTTACCATAAAACAACTCTTGCTCGTAGGACTAGAAACTGCATGTGATTCATCTCCATTTAGGACTGGGAAACAAACGCTAGCTCGCCTTACAAGAAACACACTCTGCTTTAGGAAAAAGAGCACTCTTCTACTCTATTGTGTTTCCTATAGGGCCAGAACAGTGAGCTTTCTCAGAACAAAAGAACTGTGCTTTCTACACACACGGGCCATATCTAGTTCAACTCTGCTTAGGAAACAAACAAGAACAGTGGCTCCTCTTCAGTCCGATACACTGTACTTGCGGGGAACAGACGCGAGTGCTATTTGCACTGTGTATGGCATTGGAGCACAATAGTGACTCGTCTTACCAGAAAACAATTCTTGCTCGTGGGACAAAAAACTGCATGTGACTCAACTCCATTTAGGACTGGGAAACAAACGCTAGCTCGACTTACAAGAAACACACTCTGCTTTTGAGAAAAGAGCACTCTTCTACTCTACTGTGTTTCCTATGGGGTCAGAACAGTGAGCTTGCTCAGAACAAAGAACTGTGCTTCCCACACACGGGCCATAACTAGTTCAACTCTGCTTAGAAAACTGACAAGAACAGTAGCTCCTATTCAGTCCAATACACTGTACTTGCTGGGAAAAGACGCGAGTGCTATTTGCCTTGTGTAGGGCAATGGGAGCGCAATAGTGACTTTCCTTACCAGAAAAAAACTCTTGTTCATAGGACCAGAAACTGCATGTGATTCAACTCCATTTAGGACTAGGAAACAAACGCTAGCTCACCTTACAAAAACACACTCTGCTTTTGAGAAAAGAGCACTCTTCTACTCTACTGTGTTTCCTATAGGGCCAGAACAGTGAGCTTGCTCAGAACATAAGAACGGTGCTTCCTACACACACGGGCCATATGTAGTTCAACTCTGCTTAGGAAACTGACAAGAACAGTAGCTCCTCTTCAGTCCGATACACTGTACTTGCTGGGAACAGACGCGAGAGCTATTTGCACTATGTATGGCAAGGGGAGCGTAATAGTGACTCTCCTTACCAGAAAACAACTCTTGCTCATAGGACAAAAAACTGCATGTGACTCAACTCCATTTAGGACTGGGAAACAAACGCTAACTCGCCTTAAAAGAAACACACTCTGCTTTTGAGAAAAGAGCACTCTTCTACTCTACTGTGTTTCCTATGGGGTCAGAACAGTGAGCTTGCTCAGAACAAAGAACTGTGCTTCCTACACACACGGCCATATCTAGTTCAATTCTGCTTAAGAACCTGACAAGAACAGTAGATCCTCTTCAGTCCAATACACTGTACTTGCTGGGAACAGACGCCAGTGCTATTTGTCCTGTGTATGGCAATGGCAGCACAATAGTGACTCTTCTTACCAGAAAACAACTCTTGCTCGTAGGACCAGAAACTGCATGTGATTCAACTCCATTTAGGACTGGGAAACAAAAGCTAGCTCACCTCAAATGAAACACACTCTGCTTTTGAGAAAAGAGCACTCTTCTACTCTACTGTGTTTCCTATGTGTTCCGAAAAGTGAGCTTGCTCAGAACAAAACAACTGTGCTTCCTACACACACGGGCCATATCTAGTTCAACTCTGCTTAGGAAACTGACAAGAACAGTAGATCCTCTTCAGTACAATACACTGTACTTGCGGGGAACAGACGCGAGTGCTATTTGCACTGTGTATGGCAATTAGAGCACAATAGTGACTTGTCTTACCAGAAAACAACTCTTGCTCGTAGGACAAAAAACTGCATGTAACTCAACTCCATTTAGGACTGGGAAACAAACGCTAGCTCGACTTCCAAGAAACACACTCTGCTTTTGAGAAAAGAGCACTCTTCTACTCTACTGTGTTTCCTATGTGTTCCAAACAGTGAGCTTGCTCAGAACAAAAAAACTGTGCTTCCTACTCACACGGCCATATCTAGTTCAAGTCTGCTTAGGAACCTGACAAAACAGTATATCCTCTTGAATCCAATACACTGTACTTGCTGGGAACAGACGCCAGTGCTATTTGTCCTGTGTATGGCAATGGCAGCGCAATAGTGACTCTTCTTACCAGAAAACTACTCTTGCTCGTAGGACCAGAAACTGCATGTGATTAAACTCCATTTAGGACTGGGAAACAAACTCTAGCTCGCTTTACAAGAAACACACTTTGCTTTTGAGAAAAGAGCACTCTTCTACTCTACTGTGTTTCCTATAGGGCCAGAACAGTGAGCTTGCTCAGAAAAAAAGAACTGTGCTTCCTACACACACGGGCCATATCTAGTTCAACTCTGCTTAGGAAACTGAGAAGAACAGTAGCTCCTCTTCAGTCCAATACACTGTAATTGCTGGGAACAGACGGGAGGGCTATTTGCACTGTGTATGGCAATGGGAGCACAATGGTGACTTTCCTTACCAGAAAACAACTCTTGCTCGTAGGACCAGAAACTGCATGTGATTCCACTCCATTTAGGACTGGGAAACAAACGGTAGCTCGCCTTACAAGAAACACACTCTGCTTTAGAGAAAAGAGCACTCTTCTATTTTACTGTGTTTCCTATGGGGTCCAAACAGTGAGCTTGCTCAGAACAAAAGAACTGTGCTTCCTACAAACACGGACCATATCTAGTTCAACTCTGCTTAGTAAACTGACAAGAACAGTAGCTCCTATTCAGTCCAATACACTGTACTTGCTGGGAAAAGACGCGAGTGCTATTTGCCTTGTGTAGGGCAATGGGAGCAAAATAGTGACTTTCCTTACCAGAAAACAATTCTTGTTCATAGGACCAGAAACTGCATATGATTCAACTCCATTTAGGACTTGGAAAGAAACGCTAGCTCGCCTTACAAAAACACACTCTGCATTTGAGAAATAAGCACTCTTCTACTCTACTGTGTATCCTATAGGGCCAGAAGAGTGAAATTGCTCAGAACATAAGAACTGTGCTTCCTACACACATGGCCATATCTAGTTCAATTCTGCTTAAGAACCTGACAAGAACAGTAGATCCTCTTCAGTCCAATACACTGTACTTGCTGGGAAAGACGCCAGTGATATTTGTCCTGTGTATGGCAATGGCAGCACAATAGTGACTCTTCTTACGAGAAAACAAGTCTTGCTCGTAGGACCAGAAACTGCATGTGATTCAACTCCATTTAGGACTGGGAAACAAAAGCTAGCTCACCTCACATGAAACACACTCTGCTTTTGAGAAAAGAGCACTCTTCTACTCTACTGTGTTTCCTATGTGTTCCGAAAAGTGAGCTTGCTCAGAACAAAACAACTGTGCTTCCTACACACACGGGCCATATCTAGTTCAACTCTGCTTAGGAAACTGACAAGAACAGTAGATCCTCTTCAGTACAATACACTGTACTTGCGGGGAACAGACGCGAGTGCTATTTCCACTGTGTATGGCAATTGGAGCACAATAGTGACTTTCCTTACCAGAAAACAACCCTTGCTCATAGGACCAGAAACTGCATGTGATTCCACTCCATTTAGGACTGGGAAACAAACGCTAGCTCGCCTTACAAGAAACACACTCTGCTTTAGAGAAAAGAGCACTCTTCTACTCTACTGTGTTTCCTATGGGGTCCAAACAGTGAGCTTGCTCAGAACAAAAGATCTGTGCTTCCTACACACACGGGCCATATCTAGTTCAACTCTGCTTACGAAACTGACAAGAACAGTAGCTCCTCTTCAGTCCAATACACTGTACTTGCGGGGAACATTCGCGAGTGCTATTTGCACTGTGTACGGCATTTGGAACACAATAGTGACTCGTCTTACCAGAAAACAACTCTTGCTCGTAGGACAAACAACTGCATGTGACTCAAATCCATTTAGGACTGGGAAACAAACGCTAGCTCGCCTTACCAGAAACACACCTGCTTTTGAGAAAAGAGCACTCGTCTACTCTACTGTGTTTTCTATGGGGTCCGAAAAGCGAGTTTCCTCAGAACAAAAGAACTGTGCTTCCTACACACACGGCCATATCTATTTCAATTCTGCCTAGGAACCTGACAAGAACAGTTGATCCTCTTCAGTCCACTACACTGTACTTGCTGGGAACAGACGCCAGTGCAATTAGTCCTGTGTATGGCAATGGCAGCGCAATAGTGACTCTTCTTACGAGAAAACAACTCTTGCTCGTAGGACCAGAAACTGCATGTGATTCAACTCCATTTAGGACTGGGAAACAAAAGCTAGCTCACCTTACAAGAAACACACTCTGCTTTAGAGAAAAGAGCACTCTTCTACTCTACTGTGTTTCCTAAAGGGTCTGAACAGTGAGCTTGCTCAGAACAAAAGGACTGTGCTTCCTACACACGGGCCATATCTAGTTCAACTCCCCTTAGGAAACTGACAAGAACAGTAGCTCCTCTTCAGTCTGATGCACTGTACTTGCTGGGAACAGACGCGAGTGCTATTTGCACTGTGTATGGCAATGGGAGTGCAATAGTGACTTTCCTTACCAGAAAACAACTCTTGCTCGTAAGACCAGAAACTGCATGTGATTCAACTCCATTTAGGACTGGGAAACAAATGCTAGCTCACCTTACATGAAACACACTCTGTTTTTGAGAAAAGAGCACTCTTCTACTCTACTGTGTTTCCTATGGGGTCCGAACAGTGAGCTTGCTCAGAATAAAAGAACTGTGCTTCCTACACACACGGGCCATATCTAGTTCAACTCTGCTTAGGAAACTGACAAGAACAGTAGCTCCTCTTCCGTCCAATACACTGTACTTGCGGGGAACAGACACGAGTGCTATTTGCACTGTGTATGGCAAGTGGAGCACAATAGTGACATGTCTTACCAGAAAACAACTCTTGCTCGTACGAAAAAAACTGCATGTAACTCAACTCCATTTAGGACTGGGAAACAAACACTAGCTCGACTTCCAAGAAACACACTCTGCTTTTGAGAAAAGAGCACTCTTTTACTCTACTGTGTTTCCTATGTGTTCCGAACAGTGAGCTTGCTCAGAACAAAAAAACTGTGCTTCCTACACACACGGCCATATCTAGTTCAATTCTGCTTAGCAACCTGACAAGAACAGTAGATCCTCTTCAGTCCAATACACTGTACTTGCTGGGAACAGACGCCAGTGCTCTTTGTCCTGTATATGGCAATGGCAGCTCAATAGTGACTCTTCTTACCAGAAAACAACTCTTGCTCGTAGGACCAGAAACTGCATGTGATTCAACTCCATTTAGGACTGGGAAACAAACTCTAGCTCGCTTTACAAGAAACACACTCTGCTTTTGAGAAAAGAGCACTCTTCTACTCTACTGTGTTTCCTATAGGGCCAGAACAGTGAGCTTGCTCAGAACAAAGAACTGTGCTTCCTACACACATGGCCATATCTAGTTCAATTCTGCTTAAGAACCTGACAAGAACAGTAGATCCTCTTCAGTCCAATACACTGTACTTGCTGGGAACAGACGCCAGTGCTATTTGTCCTGTGTATGGCAATGGCAGCACAATAGTGACTCTTCTTACCAGAAAACAACTCTTGCTCGTAGGACCAGAAACTGCATGTGATTCAACTCCATTTAGGACTGGGAAACAAAAGCTAGCTCACCTCACATGAAACACACTCTGCTTTTGAGAAAAGAGCACTCTTCTACTCTACTGTGTTTCCTATGTGTTCTGAAAAGTGAGCTTGCTCAGAACAAAACAACTGTGGTTTCTACACACACGGGCCATATCTAGTTCAACTCTGCTTAGGAAACTGACAAGAACAGTAGATCCTCTTCCGTACAATACACTGTACTTGCGGGGAACAGACGCGAGGGCTATTTGCACTGTGTATGGCAATTGGAGCACAATAGTGACTTTCCTTACCAGAAAACAACTCTTGCTCATAGGACCAGAAACTGCATGTGATTCCACTCCATTTAGGACTGGGAAACAAACGCTAGCTCGCCTTACAAGAAACACCCTCTGCTTTAGAGAAAAGAGCACTCTTCTACTCTACTGTGTTTCCTATTGGGTCCAAACAGTGAGCTTGCTCAGAACAAAAGATCTGTGCTTCCTACACACACGGGCCATATCTAGTTCAACTCTGCTTAGGAAACTGACAAGAACAGTAGCTCCTCTTCAGTCCAATACACTGTACTTGCGGGGAACAGACGCGAGTGCTATTTGCACTGTGTATGGCAATTGGAGCACAATAGTGACTCGTCTTACCAGAAAACAACTCTTGCTCGTAGGACAAACAACTGCATGTGACTCAAATCCATTTAGGACTGGGAAACAAACGCTAGCTCGCCTTACCAGAAACACCCTCTGCTTTTGAGAAAAGAGCACTCGTCTACTCTACTGTGTTTTCTATGGGGTCCAAAAAGCGAGTTTCCTCAGAACAGAAGTACTGTGCTTCCTACACACACGGCCATATCTATTTCAATTCTGCCTAGGAACCTGACAAGAACAGTAGATCCTCTTCAGTCCACTACACTGTACTTGCTGGGAACAGACGCCAGTGCTATTAGTCCTGTGTATGGCAATGGCAGCGCAATAGTGACTCTTCTTACCAGAAAACAACTCTTGCTCGTAGGACCAGAAACTGCATGTGATTCAATTCCATTTAGGACTGGGAAACAAAAGATAGCTCACCTTACAAGAAACACACTCTGCTTTAGAGAAAAGAGCACTCTTCTACTCTACTGTGTTTCCTATAGGGAGAGAACAGTGAGCTTGCACAGAACAAAAGAACTGTGCTTCCTACACACGGGCCATATCTAGTTCAATTCTGCTTAGGAAACTGAGAAGAACAGTAGCTCCTCTTCAGTCTGATACACTGTACTTGCTGGGAACAGACGGGAGGGCTATTTGCACTGTGTATGGCAATGGGAGCACAATAGTGACTTTCCTTACCAGAAAACAACTCTTTCTCGTAGGACCAGAAACTGCATGTGATTCAACTCCATTTAGGACTGGGAAACAAACTCTAGCTCGCCTTACAAGAAACACACTCTGCTTTAGAGAAAAGAGGACTCTTCTACTCTACTGTGTTTCCTATGTGTTCCAAACAGTGAGCTTGCTCAGAACAAAAGAACTGTGCTTCCTACACACACGGACCATATCTAGTTCAACTCTGCTTAGTAAACTGACAAGAACAGTAGCCTCTATTCAGTCCAATACACTGTACTTGCTGGGAAAAGACGCGAGTGCTATTTGCCTTGTGTAGGGCAATGGGAGCGCAATAGTGACTGTTCTTACCATAAAACAACTCTTGCTCGTAGGACTAGAATCTGCATGTGATTCAACTCCATTTAGGACTGGGAAACAAACGCGAGCTCGCCTTACGAGAAACACACTCTGCTTTAGGGAAAAGAGCACTCTTCTACTCTATTGTGTTTCCTATAGGGCCAGAACAGTGAGCTTGCTCAGAACAAAAGAACTGTGCTTCCCACACACGGGCCATAACTAGTTCAACTCTGCTTAGGAAACTGAGAAGAACAGTAGCTCCTCTTCAGTCCGATACACTGTACTTGCTGGGAACAGACTCGAGTGCTATTTGCACTGTGTATGGCAATGGGAGCGCAATAGTGACATTCCTACCAGAAAACAACTCTTGCTCGTAGGACCAGAAACTGCATGTGATTCAACTCCATTTAGGACTGGGAAACAAATGCTAGCTCACCTTACATGAAACACACTCTGCTTTTGAGAAAAGAGCACTCTTCTACTCTACTGTGTTTCCTATGGGGTCCGAACAGTGAGCTTGCTCAGAACAAAAGAACTGTGCTTCCTACACACACGGCCATATCTAGTTCAATTCTGCTTAGGAACCTGACAAGAACAGTAGATCCTCTATAGTCCAATACACTGTACTTGCTGGGAACAGACGCCAGTGCTGTTTGTCCTGTGTATGGCAATGGCAGCACAATAGTGACTCTTCTTACCAGAAAACAACTCTTGCTTGTAGGACCAGAAACTGCATGTGATTCAACTCCATTTAGACTGGGAAACAAAAGCTGGCTCACCTTACAAGAAACACACTCTGCTTTAGAGAAAAGAGCACTCTTCTATTGTACTGTGTTTCCTATGGGGTCCGAACAGTGAGCTTGCTCAGAACAAAAAAACTGTGCTTCCTACACACATGGGCCATATCTAGTTCAACTCTGCTTAGGAAACTGACAAGAACAATAGCTCCTCTTCCTTCCAATACACTGTACTTGCAGGGAACAGACACGAGTGCTATTTGCACTGTGTATGGCAATTGGAGCACAATACTGACTGGTCTTACCAGAAAACAACTCTTGCTCGTAGGACAAAAAAGTGCATGTGACTCAACTCTATTTAGGACTAGGAAACAAACGCTAGCTCAACTTCCGAGAAACACACTCTGCTTTTGAGAAAAGAGCACTCTTCTACTCTACTGTGTTTCCTATAGAGCCAGAAGATTGAACTTGCTCAGAACATTAAGACTGTGCTTATTACACACACGGCCATATCTAGTTCAATTCTGCTTAGGAACCTGACAAGAACAGTAGATCCTCTTCTGTACAATACACTGTACTTGCTGGGAACAAACGCCAGTGCTATTTGTCCTGTGTATGGCAATGGCAGTACAATAGTGACTCTTCTTACCATAAAACAACTCTTGCTCGTAGGACTAGAAACTGCATGTGATTCATCTCCATTTAGGACTGGGAAACAAACGCTAGCTCGCCTTACAAGAAACACACTCTGCTTTAGGAAAAAGAGCACTCTTCTACTCTATTGTGTTTCCTATAGGGCCAGAACAGTGAGCTTGCTCAGAACAAAAGAACTGTGCTTCCTACACACGGGCCATAACTAGTTCAACTCTGCTTAGGAAACTGACAAGAAGAGTAGCTCCTCTTCAGTCCGATACACTGTACTTGCTGGGAACAGACGCCAGTGCTATTTTCACTGTGTATGGCAATGGGAGCGCAATAGTGACTTTCCTTACCAGAAAACAACTCTTGCTCGTAGGACCAGAAACTGCATGTGATTCAACTCCATTTAGGACTGGGAAACAAATGCTAGCTCGCCTTACAAGAAACACACTCTGCTTTTGAGAAAAGAGCACTCTTCTACTCTACTGTGTTTCCTATGGGGTCCGAACAGTGAGCTTGCTCAGAACAAATGAACTGTGCTTTCTACACACACGAGCCATATGTAGTTCAACTCTGCTTAGGAAACAAACAAGAACAGTAGCTCCTCTTCAGTCCGATACACTGTACGTACGGGGAACAGACGTGAGTGCTATTTGCACTGTGTATGGCATTGGAGCACAATAGTGACTCGTCTTACCAGAAAACAACTCTTGCTCGTAGGACAAAAAACTGCAAGTGACTCAACTCCATTGAGGACTGGGAAACAAATGCTAGCTCGACTTACAAGAAACACACTCTGCTTTTGAGAAAAGAGCACTCTTCTACTCTACTGTGTTTCCTATGGGGTCCGAACAGTGAGCTTGCTCAGAACAAAAGAACTGTGCTTCCTACACACACGGGCCATATCTAGTTCAACTCTGCTTAGTAAACTGACAAGAACAATAGCTCCTCTTCCTTCCAATACACTGTACTTGCAGGGAACAGACGCGAGTGCTATTTGCACTGTGTATGGCAATTGGAGCACAATAGTGACATGTCTTACCAGAAAACAACTCTTGCTCGTAGGACAAAAAACTGCATGTGACTCAACTCCATTTAGGACTAGGAAACAAACGCTAGCTCGACTTCCAAGAAACACAATCTGCTTTTGAGAAAAGAGCACTCTTCTACTCTACTGTGTTTCCTATAGAGCCAGAAGAGTGAACTTGCTCAGAACATTAGAACTGTGCTTCCTACACACATGGCCATATCTAGTTCAATTCTGCTCAGGAACCTGACAAGAACAGTAGATCCTCTTCTGTACAATACACTGTACTTGCTGGGAACAGATGCCAGTGATATTTGTCCTGTGTATGGCAATGGCAGCGCAATAGTGACTCTTCTTACCATAAAACAACTCTTGCTCGTAGGACTAGAAACTGCATGTGATTCAACTCCATTTAGGACTGGGAACCAAACGCTAGCTTGCCTTACAAGAAACACACTCTACTATAGGGAAAAGAGCACTCTTCTCTTCTATTGTGTTTCCTATAGGGCCAGAACAGTGAGCTTGCTCAGAACAAAAGAACTGTGCTTCCTGCAAACGGGCCATAACTAGTTCAACTCTGCTTAGGAAACTGACAAGAACAGTAGCTCCTCTTCAGTCCGATACACTGTACTTGCTGGGAACAGACGCGAGTGCTATTTGCACTGTGTATGGCAATTGGAGCGCAATAGTGACTTTCCTTACCAGAAAACAACTCTTGCTCGTAGGACCAGAAACTGCATGTGATTCAACTCCATTTAGGACTGGGAAACAAACTCTAGCTCGCTTTACAAGAAACACACTCTGCTTTTGAGAAAAGAGCACTCTTCTACTCTTCTGTGTTTCCTATAGGGCCAGAACAGTGAGCTTGCTCAGAAAAAAAGAACTGTACTTCCTACACACACGGGCCATATCTAGTTCAACTCTGCTTAGGAAACTGAGAAGAACAGTGGCTCCTTTTCAGTCCAATACACTGTACTTGCTGGGAACAGACGGGAGGACTATTTGCCCTGTGTATGGCAATGGGAGCGCAATAGTGACTTTCCTTACCAGAAAACAACTCCTGCTCGTAGGACCAGAAACTGCATGTGATTCCACTCCATTTAGGACTGAGAAACAAACGCTAGCTCGCCTTACAAGAAACACATTCTGCTTTAGAGAAAAGAGCACTCTTCTACTCTACTGTGTTTCCTATGGGGTCCAAACAGTGAGCTGGCTCAGAACAAAAGAACTGGGCTTCCTACACACGCCTACCATATCTAGTTCAAATCTGCTTAGGAAACTGACAAGAACAGTAGCTCCTCTTCAGTCCGATACACTGTACTTGCTGGGAACAGACGTGTGAGCTATTTGCACTATGTATGGCAAGGGGAGCACAATAGTGACTTTCCTTACCAGAAAACAACTCTTGCTCTTAGGACCAGAAACTGCATGTGATTCAACTCCATTTAGGACTGGGAAACAAACGCTAGCTCGCCTTACAAGAAACACACTCTGCTTTAGAGAAAAGAGCACTCTTCTACACTACTGTGTTTCCTATGGTGTCCAAAAAGTGAGCTTGCTCAGAACAAAAGAACTGTGCTTCCTACACACACGGCCATATCTAGTTCAATTCTGCTTAGGAACCTGACAAGAACAGTAGATCCTCTTCAGTCCAATACACTGTACTTGCTGGGAACAGATGCCAGTGCTATTTGTCCTATGTATGGCAAAGGCAGCGCAATAGTTACTCTTTTTACCAGAAAACAACTCTTACTTGTAGGACTAGAAACTTCATGTCATTCAACTCCATTTAGGACTGGGAAACAAACGCTAGCTCGCCTTACAAGAAACACACTCTGCTTAGAGAAAAGAGCACTCTTCCACTCTACTGTGTTTCCTATAGGGCCAGAAGAGTGAGCTTGCTCAGAACAAAAGAGCTGTGCTTCCAACACGCTCGGACCATATCTAGTTCAATTCTGCTTAGAAAACTGACAAGAACAGTAGCTCCTATTCAGTCCAATACACTGTATTTGCTGGGAAAAGACGCGAGTGCTATTTGACTTGTAAAGGGCAATGGGAGCGCAATAGTGACTTTCCTTACCAGAAAACAACTCTTGTTCATAGGACCAGAAACTGCATGTGATTCAACTCCATTTAGGACCAGGAAACGAACGCTAGCTCGCCTTACAAAAACACACTCTGCTTTTGAGAAAAGAGCACTCTTCTACTCTACTGTGTTTCCTCTGTTTTCCGAAAAGTGAGCTTGCTCAGAACAAAAGAACTGTGCTTCCTACACACACGGCCATATCTAGTTCAATTCTGCTTAGGAACCTGACAAGAACAGTAGATCCTCTACAGTCCAATACACTGTACTTGCTGGGAACAGACGCCAGTGCTATTAGTCCTGTGTATGGCAATGGCAGCGCAATAGTGACTCTTCTTACCAGAAAACAACTCTTGCTCATAGGACCAGATACTGCATGTGATTCAACTCCATTTAGGACTGGGAAAAAAATGTTAGCTCGCCTTACATGAAACACACTCTGCATTTGAGAAAAGAGCACTCTTCTACTCTATTGTTTTTCCTATCGGGTCCGAAGAGTGAGCTTGCTCAGAACAAAAGAACTGTGCTTCCTACACACACGGGCCATATCTAGTTCAACTCTGCTTAGGAAACCAACAAGAACAGTAGCTCCTCTTCAGTCCAATACACTGTACTTGCGGGGAACAGACGTGAGTGCTATTTGCACTGTGTATGGCATTGAAGCACAATAGTGACTTGTCTTACCAGAAAACAAATCCAGCTCGTAGGACCAGAAACTGCATGTGATTCCACTCCATTTAGGACTGTGAAACAAACGCTTGCTCGCCTTACAAGAAACACATTCTGCTTTAGAGAAAAGAGCACTCTTCTACTCTACTGTGTTTCCTATGGGGTCCAAACAGTGAGCTTGCTCAGAACAAAAGAACTGTGCTTCCTACACATGCGGGCCATATCTAGTTCAACTCTGCTTAGTAAACTGACAAGAACAGTAGCTCCTCTTAAGTCCGATACACTGTACTTGCTGGGTCAGACGTGAGAGCTATTTGCACTATGTATGGCAAGGGGAGCACAATAGTGACTTTCCTTACCAGAAAACAACTCTTGCTCTTAGGACCAGAAACTGCATGTGATTCAACTCCATTTAGGACTGGGAAACAAACGCTAGCTCGCCTTACAAGAAACACACTCTGCTTTTGAGAAAAGAGCACTCTTCTACTCTACTGTGTTTCCTATGGTGTCCGAACAGTGAGCTTGCTCAGAACAAAAGAACTGTGCTTCCTACACACACGGCCATATCTAGTTCAATTCTGCTTAAGAACCTGACAAGAACAGTAGCTCCTCTTCAGTCCAATACACTGTACTTGCTGGGAACAGACGCCAGTGCTATTTGTCCTATGTATGGCAATGGCAGCGCAATAGTGACTCTTCTAACCAGAAAACAACTCTTGCTCGTAGGACTAGAAACTGCATGTGATTCAACTCCATTTAGGACTGGGAAACAAACGCTAGCTCGCCTTCCAAGAAACACACTCTGCTTTAGAGAAAAGAGCACTCTTCCACTCTACTGTGTTTCCTATAGGGCCAGAACAGTGAGCTTGCTCAGAACAAAAGAACTGTGCTTCCTACACACGGGCCATAACTAGTTCAACTCTGCTTAGGAAACTGACAAGAAGAGTAGCTCCTCTTCAGTCCGATACACTGTACTTGCTGGGAATAGACGCGAGTGCTATTTGCACTGTGTATGGTAATTGGAGCGCAATAGTGACTTTTCTTAAAAGAAAACAACTCTTGATCGTAGGACCAGAAACTGCATATGATCAACTCCATTTAGGACTGGGAAACAAATGCTAGCTCGCCTTACATGAAACACACTCTGCTTTTGAGAAAAGAGCACTCTTCTACTCTACTGTGTTTCCTATGGGGTCCAAACAGTAAGCTTGCTCAGAACAAAAGAACTGTGCTTCCTACACGCACGGACCATATCTAGTTCAATTCTGCTTAGTAAACTGACAAGAACAGTTGCTCCTATTCAGTCCAATACACTGTACTTGCTGGGAAAAGACACGAGTGCTATTTGCCTTGTAAAGGGCAATGGGAGCGCAATAGTGACTTTCCTTACCAGAAAACAACTCTTGTTCATAGGACCAGAAACTGCATGTGATTCAACTCCATTTAGGACTAGGAAACAAACGCTAGCTCGCCTTACAAAAACACAATCTGCTTTTGAGAAAAGAGCACTCTTCTACTCTACTGCGTTTCCTATGTGTTCCGAAAAGTGAGCTTGCTCAGAACAAAAGAACTGTGCTTCCTACACACACAGACATATCTAGTTCAATTCTGCTTAGGAACCTGACAAGAACAGTAGATCCTCTACAGTCCAATACACTGTACTTGCTGGGAACAGCCGCCAGTGCTATTAGTCCTGTGTATGGCAATGGCAGCGCAATAGTGACTCTTCTTACCATAAAACAACTCTTGCTCATAGGACCAGAAACTGCATGTGATTCAACCCCATTTAGGACTGGGAAACAAATGCTAGCTCGCGTTACATGAAACACACTCTGCATTTGAGAAAAGAGCACTCTTCTACTCTATTGTGTTTCCTATCGGGTCTGAACAGTGAGCTTGCTCAGAACAAAAGAACTGTGCTTCCTACACACACGGGCCATATCTAGTTCAACTCTGCTTAGGAAACTGAGAAGAACAGTAGCTCCTTTTCAGTCCAATACACTGTACTTGCTGGGAACAGACGGGAGGGCTATTTGCACTGTGTATGGCAATGGGAGTGCAATAGTGACTTTCCTTACCAGAAAACAACTCTTGCTCGTAGGACCAGAAACTGCATGTGATTCCACTCCATTTAGGACTGGGAAACAAACGCTAGCTCGCCTTACAAGAAACATATTCTGCTTTAGAGAAAAGAGCTCTCTTCTACTCTACTGTGTTTCCTATGGGGTCCAAACAGTGAGCTTGCTCAGAACAAAAGAACTGTGCTTGCTACACACGCAGGCCATATCTAGTTCAACTGTGCTTAGGAAACTGACAAGAGCAGTAGCTCCTGTTCCGTCCAATACACTGTACTTGCGGAGAACAGATGCGAGTGCTATTTGCACTGTGTATGGCAATTGGAGAACAATAGTGACTTTCCTTACCAGAAAACAACTCTTGCTTGTAGGACCAGAAACTGCATGTGATTCCACTCCATTTAGGACTGGGAAACAAACGCTAGCTCGCCTTACAAGAAACATATTCTGCTTTAGAGAAAAGAGCTCTCTTCTACTCTACTGTGTTTCCTATGGGGTCCAAACAGTGAGCTTGCTCAGAACAAAAGAACTGTGCTTCCTACACACGCAGGCCATATCTAGTTCAACTGTGCTTAGGAAACTGACAAGAGCAGTAGCTCCTGTTCCGTCCAATACACTGTACTTGCGGAGAACAGACGCGAGTGCTATTTGCACTGTGTATGGCAATTGGAGAACAATAGTGACTTGTCTTACCAGAAAACAACTTTTGTTCATAGGACAAAAAACTGCATGTGACTCAACTCCATTTAGGACTGGGAAACAAACACTATCTCGACTTACAAGAAACACATTCTGCTTTTGAGAAAAGAGCACTCTTCTACTCTACTGTGTTTCCTATGTGTTCTGAACAGTGAGCTTGCTCAGAACAAAAAAACTGTGCTTCCTACACACACGGGCCTATCTAGTTCAAGTCTGCTTAGGAACCTGACAAGAACAGTAGATCCTCTTCAGTCCAATACACTGTACTTGCTGGGAACAGACCCCAGTGCTATTTGTCCTGTGTATGGCAATGGCAGTGCAATAGTGTCTCTTCTTACCAGAAATCAACTCTTGCTCGTAGGACCAGAAACTGCATGTGATTCCACTCCATTTAGGACTGGGAAACAAACGCTAGCTCGCCTTAAAAGAAACACACTCTGCATTTGAGAAAAGAGCACTCTTCTACTCTACTGTGTTTCCTATAGGGCCAGAACAGTGAGCTTGATCAGAACAAAAGAACTGTGCTTCCTACACACACGGCCATAACTAGTTCAATTCTGCTTCGGAACCTGACAAGAACAGTAGATCCTCTTCAGTCCAATACACTGTAATTGCTGGCAACAGACGCCAGTGCTGTTTGTCCTGTGTATGGCAATGGCAGCGCAATAGTGACTCTTCTTACCAGAAAACAACTCTTGATCGTAGGACCAGAAACTGCATGTGATTCAACTCCATTTAGGACTGGGAAACAAAAGCTAGCTCACCTTACAAGAAACACACTCTGCTTTAGAGAAAATAGCTCTCTTCTACTCTACTGGGTTTCCTATAGGGCCAGAACAGTGAGCTTGCTCAGAAAAAAAGAACTTTGCTTCCTACACACATGGGCCATATCTAGTTCAACTCTGCTTAGGAAACTGACAAGAACAGTAGCTCCTCTTCAGTCCGATACACTGTACTTGCTGGGAACAGAAGCGAGTGCTATTTGCACTGTGTATGGCATGGGAGCGCAATAGTGACTTTCCTTACCAGAAAACAACTCTTGCTCGTAAGACCAGAAACTTCATGTGATTCAACTCCATTTAGGACTGGGAAACAAATGCTAGCTTGCCTTACATGAAACAAACTCTGCTTTTGAGAAAAGAGCACTCTTCTACTCTACTGTGTTTCCTATGGGGTCCGAACAGTGAGCTTGCTCAGAACAAAAGAACTGTGCTTCCTACACATATGGGCCATATCTAGTTCAACTCTGCTTAGGAAACTGACAAGAACAGTAGCTCCTCTTCAGTCCAATACACTGTACTTGCGGGGAACAGACGCGAGTGCTATTTGCACTGTGTATGGCAATTGGAGCACAATAGTGACTCGTCTTACCAGAAAACAACTCTTGCTCATAGGACAAAAAACTGCATGTGACTCAACTCCATTTAGGACTGGGAAACAAACGCTAGCTCGACTTCCAAGAAACACACTCTGCTTTTGAGAAAAGAGCACTCTTCTACTCTACTGTGTTTCCTATAGAGGCAGAAGAGTGAACTTGCAAAGAACATTAGAACTGTGCTTCCTACACACACGGGCATATCTAGTTCAATTCTGCTTAGGAACCTGACAAGAACAGTAGATCCTCTTCTGTACAATACACTGTACTTGCTGGGAACAGACGCCAGTGCTATTTGTCCTGTGTATGGCAATGGCAGCGCAATAGTGACTCTTCTTACCATAAAACAACCCTTGCTCGTAGGATTAGAAACTGCATGTGATTCATCTCCATTTAGGACTGGGAAACAAACGCTAGCTCGACTTACAAGAAACATACTCTGCTTTAGGGAAAAGAGCACTCTTCTACTCTATTGTGTTTCCTATAGGGCCAGAACAGTGAGCTTGCTCAGAACAAAAGAACTGTGCTTCCTACACACGGACCATAACTAGTTCAACTCTGCTTAGGAAACTGACAAGAACAGTAGCTCCTCTTCAGTCTGATACACTGTACTTGCTGGGAACAGACGTGAGTGCTATTTGCACTGTTTATGGCAATGGGAGTGCAATAGTGACTTTCCTTACCAGAAAACAACTCTTGCTCGTAAGACCAGAAACTGCATGAGATTCAGCTCCATTTAGGACTGGGAAACAAATGCTAGCTCGCCTTACAAGAAACACACTCTGCTTTTGAGAAAAGAGTACTCTTCTACTCTACTGTGTTTCCTATGGGGTCCGAACAGTGAGCTTGCTCAGAACAAAAGAACTGTGCTTCCTACACACATGGGCCATATCTAGTTCAACTCTGCTTAGGAAACAAACAAGAACAGTAGCTCCTCTTCATTCCGTACTTGCTGGGAACAGACGCGAGTGCTATTTGCACTGTGTATGGCATTGGAGCACAATAGTGACTCGTCTTACCAGAAAACAACTCTTGCTCGTAGGACAAAAAATTGCATGTGACTCAACTCCATTGAGGCCTGGGAAACAAACGCTAGCTCGACTTACAAGAAACACACTCTGCTTTTGAGAAAAGAGCACTCTTCTACTCTACTGTGTTTCCTATGGGGTCCGAACAGTGAGCTTGCTCAGAACAAAAGAACTGTGCTTCCTACACACACGGCCATATCTAGTTCAATTCTGCTTAGGAACCTGACAAGAACAGTAGATCCTCTTCAGTCCAATACACTGTACTTGCTGGGAACAGACGCCAGTGCTATTTGTCCTGTGTATGGCAATGGCAGCGCAATAGTGACTCTTCTTACCAGAAAACAACTCTTGCTTGTAGGAACAGAAAATGCATGTGATTCAACTCCATTTAGGACTGGGAAACAAAAGCTAGCTCAGCTAAAAGAAACACACTCTGCTTTAGAGAAAAGAGCACTCTTCTACTCTACTGTGTTTCCTATAGGGCCATAACAGTGAGCTTGCTCAGAACAAAAGAACTTTGCTTCCTACACACGGGCCATATATAGTTCAACTCTGCTTAGGAAACTGACAAGAACAGTAGCTCCTCTTCAGTCTGATACACTGTACTTGCTGCGAACAGACGCGAGTGCTATTTGAACTGTGTATGTCAATGGGAGCACAATAGTGACTTTCCTTACCAGAAAACAACTCTTACTCGTAAGACCAGAAACTGCATGAGATTCAGCTCCATTTAGGACTGGGAAACAAATGCTAGCTCGCCTTACATGAAACACACTCTGCTTTTGAGAAAAGAGCACTCTTCTACTCTACTGTGTTTCCTATCGGGTCCGAACAGTGAGCTTGCTCAGAACAAAAGAACTGTGTTTCCTATACACATGGGCCATATCTAGTTCAACTCTGCTTAGGAAACTGACAAGAACAATAGCTCCTCTTCCTTCCAATACACTGTACTTGCAGGGAACAGACGCGAGAGATATTTGCACTGTGTATGGCAATTGGAGCACAATAATGACTTGTCTTACCAGAAAACAACTCTTGCTCGTAGGACAAAAAACTGCATGTGACTCACCTCCATTTAGGACTAGGAAACAAACGCTAGCTCGACTTCCAAGAAACACACTCTGCTTTTGAGAAAAGAGCACTCTTCTACTCTACTGTGTTTCCTATAGAGCCAGAAGAGTGAACTTGCTCAGAACATTAGAACTGTGCTTCCTACACACACGGCCATATCTAGTTCAATTCTGCTTAGGAACCTGACAAGAACAGTAGATCCTCTTCTGTACAATACACTGTACTTGCTGGGAACAGATGCCAGTGCTATTTGTCCTGTGTATGGCAATGGCAGCGCAATAGTGACTCTTCTTACCATAAAACAACTCTTGCTCGTAGGACTAGAAACTGCATGTGATTCAACTCCATTTAGGACTGGGAAACAAACGCTGGCTTGCCTTACAAGAAACACACTCTACTATAGGGAAAAGAGCACTCTTCTCTTCTATTGTGTTTCCTATAGGGCCAGAACAGTGAGCTTGCTCAGAACAAAAGAACTGTGCTTCCAGCACACGGGCCATAACTAGTTCAACTCTGCTTAGGAAACTGACAAGAACAGTAGCTCCTCTTCAGTCCGATACACTGTACTTGCTGGGAACAGACGGGAGGGCTATTTGCACTGTGTATGGCAATTGGAGCGCAATAGAGACTTTCCTTACCAGAAAACAACTCTTGCTCATAGGACCGGAAACTGCATGTGATTCAACTCCATTTAGGACTGGGATACAAACTCTAGCTCGCTTTACATGAAACACACTCTGCTTTGGAGAAAAGAGCACTCTTCTACTCTTCTGGGTTTCCTATAGGGCCAGAACAGTGAGCTTGCTCAGAAAAAAAGAACTGTACTTCCTACACACACGGGCCATATCTAGTTCAACTCTGCTTAGGAAACTGAGAAGAACAGTAGCTCCTTTTCAGTCCAATACACTGTACTTGCTGGGAACAGACGGGAGGACTATTTGCCCTGTGTATGGCAATGGGAGCGCAATAGTGACTTTCCTTACCAGAAAACAACTCCTGCTCGTAGGACCAGAAACTGCATGTGATTCCACTCCATTTAGGACTGGGAAACAAACGCTAGCTCGCCTTACAAGAAACACATTCTGCTTTAGAGAAAAGAGCACTCTTCTACTCTACTGTGTTTCCTATGGGGTCCAAACAGTGAGCTGGCTCAGAACAAAAGAACTGGGCTTCCTACACACGCGGGCCATATCTAGTTCAAATCTGCTTAGGAAACTGACAAGAACAGTAGCTCCTCTTCAGTCCGATACACTGTACTTGCTGGGAACAGACGTGTGAGCTATTTGCACTATGTATGGCAAGGGGAGCACAATAGTGACTTTCCTTACCAGAAAACAACTCTTGCTCTTAGGACCAGAAACTGCATGTGATTCAACTCCATTTAGGACTGGGAAACAAACGCTAGCTCGCCTTACAAGAAACACACTCTGCTTTAGAGAAAAGAGCACTCTTCTACACTACTGTGTTTCCTATGGTGTCCAAAAAGTGAGCTTGATCAGAACAAAAGAACTGTGCTTCCTACACACACGGCCATATCTAGTTCAATTCTGCTTAGGAACCTGACAAGAACAGTAGATCCTCTTCAGTCCAATACACTGTACTTGCTGGGATCAGATGCCAGTGCTATTTGTCCTATGTATGGCAAAGGCAGCGCAATAGTTACTCTTTTTACCAGAAAACAACTCTTACTTGTAGGACTAGAAACTTCATGTCATTCAACTCCATTTAGGACTGGGAAACAAACGCTAGCTCGCCTTACAAGAAACACACTCTGCTTAGAGAAAAGAGCACTCTTCCACTCTACTGTGTTTCCTATAGGGCCAGAAGAGTGAGCTTGCTCAGAACAAAAGAGCTGTGCTTCCAACACGCTCGGACCATATCTAGTTCAATTCTGCTTAGAAAACTGACAAGAACAGTAGCTCCTATTCAGTCCAATACACTGTATTTGCTGGGAAAAGACGCGAGTGCTATTTGACTTGTAAAGGGCAATGGGAGCGCAATAGTGACTTTCCTTACCAGAAAACAACTCTTGTTCATAGGACCAGAAACTGCATGTGATTCAACTCCATTTAGGACCAGGAAACGAACGCTAGCTCGCCTTACAAAAACACACTCTGCTTTTGAGAAAAGAGCACTCTTCTACTCTACTGTGTTTCCTATGTTTTCCGAAAAGTGAGCTTGCTCAGAACAAAAGAACTGTGCTTCCTACACACACGGCCATATCTAGTTCAATTCTGCTTAGGAACCTGACAAGAACAGTAGATCCTCTACAGTCCAATACACTGTACTTGCTGGGAACAGACGCCAGTGCTATTAGTCCTGTGTATGGCAATGGCAGCGCAATAGTGACTCTTCTTACCAGAAAACAACTCTTGCTCATAGGACCAGATACTGCATGTGATTCAACTCCATTTAGGACTGGGAAAAAAATGTTAGCTCGCCTTACATGAAACACACTCTGCATTTGAGAAAAGAGCACTCTTCTACTCTATTGTTTTTCCTATCGGGTCCGAAGAGTGAGCTTGCTCAGAACAAAAGAACTGTGCTTCCTACACACACGGGCCATATCTAGTTCAACTCTGCTTAGGAAACCAACAAGAACAGTAGCTCCTCTTCAGTCCAATACACTGTACTTGCTGGGTACAGACGTGAGTGCTATTTGCACTATGTATGGCAAGGGGAGCACAATAGTGACTTTCCTTACCAGAAAACAACTCTTGCTCTTAGGACCAGAAACTGCATGTGATTCAACTCCATTTAGGACTGGGAAACAAACGCTAGCTCGCCTTACAAGAAACACACTCTGCTTTTGAGAAAAGAGCACTCTTCTACTCTACTGTGTTTCCTATGGTGTCCGAACAGTGAGCTTGCTCAGAACAAAAGAACTGTGCTTCCTACACACACGGCCATATCTAGTTCAATTCTGCTTAAGAACCTGACAAGAACAGTAGATCCTCTTCAGTCCAATACACTGTACTTGCTGGGAACAGATGCCAGTGCTATTTGTCCTATGTATGGCAATGGCAGCGCAATAGTGACTCTTCTA
The DNA here is from genome assembly GCF_949786415.1 of Peromyscus eremicus. Lineage (NCBI taxonomy): Eukaryota > Metazoa > Chordata > Mammalia > Rodentia > Cricetidae > Peromyscus > Peromyscus eremicus. The sequence goes on along the minus strand of NW_026734788.1, from coordinate 58,039 downwards.
ACCAGAAAACAACTCTTGCTCGTAGGACTAGAAACTGCATGTGATTCAACTCCATTTAGGACTGGGAAACAAACGCTAGCTCGCCTTCCAAGAAACACACTCTGCTTTAGAGAAAAGAGCACTCTTCCACTCTACTGTGTTTCCTATAGGGCCAGAACAGTGAGCTTGCTCAGAACAAAAGAACTGTGCTTCCTACACACGGGCCATAACTAGTTCAACTCTGCTTAGGAAACTGACAAGAAGAGTAGCTCCTCTTCAGTCCGATACACTGTACTTGCTGGGAATAGACGCGAGTGCTATTTGCACTGTGTATGGTAATTGGAGCGCAATAGTGACTTTTCTTAAAAGAAAACAACTCTTGATCGTAGGACCAGAAACTGCATATGATCAACTCCATTTAGGACTGGGAAACAAATGCTAGCTCGCCTTACATGAAACACACTCTGCTTTTGAGAAAAGAGCACTCTTCTACTCTACTGTGTTTCCTATGGGGTCCAAACAGTAAGCTTGCTCAGAACAAAAGAACTGTGCTTCCTACACGCACGGACCATATCTAGTTCAATTCTGCTTAGTAAACTGACAAGAACAGTTGCTCCTATTCAGTCCAATACACTGTACTTGCTGGGAAAAGACACGAGTGCTATTTGCCTTGTAAAGGGCAATGGGAGCGCAATAGTGACTTTCCTTACCAGAAAACAACTCTTGTTCATAGGACCAGAAACTGCATGTGATTCAACTCCATTTAGGACTAGGAAACAAACGCTAGCTCGCCTTACAAAAACACAATCTGCTTTTGAGAAAAGAGCACTCTTCTACTCTACTGTGTTTCCTATGTGTTCCGAAAAGTGAGCTTGCTCAGAACAAAAGAACTGTGCTTCCTACACACACAGACATATCTAGTTCAATTCTGCTTAGGAACCTGACAAGAACAGTAGATCCTCTACAGTCCAATACACTGTACTTGCTGGGAACAGCCGCCAGTGCTATTAGTCCTGTGTATGGCAATGGCAGCGCAATAGTGACTCTTCTTACCATAAAACAACTCTTGCTCGTAGGACCAGAAACTGCATGTGATTCAACCCCATTTAGGACTGGGAAACAAATGCTAGCTCGCCTTACATGAAACACACTCTGCATTTGAGAAAAGAGCACTCTTCTACTCTATTGTGTTTCCTATCGGGTCCGAACAGTGAGCTTGCTCAGAACAAAAGAACTGTGCTTCCTACACACACGGGCCATATCTAGTTCAACTCTGCTTAGGAAACTGAGAAGAACAGTAGCTCCTTTTCAGTCCAATACACTGTACTTGCTGGGAACAGACGGGAGGGCTATTTGCACTGTGTATGGCAATGGGAGTGCAATAGTGACTTTCCTTACCAGAAAACAACTCTTGCTCGTAGGACCAGAAACTGCATGTGATTCCACTCCATTTAGGACTGGGAAACAAACGCTAGCTCGCCTTACAAGAAACATATTCTGCTTTAGAGAAAAGAGCTCTCTTCTACTCTACTGTGTTTCCTATGGGGTCCAAACAGTGAGCTTGCTCAGAACAAAAGAACTGTGCTTCCTACACACGCAGGCCATATCTAGTTCAACTGTGCTTAGGAAACTGACAAGAGCAGTAGCTCCTGTTCCGTCCAATACACTGTACTTGCGGAGAACAGACGCGAGTGCTATTTGCACTGTGTATGGCAATTGGAGAACAATAGTGACTTGTCTTACCAGAAAACAACTTTTGTTCATAGGACAAAAAACTGCATGTGACTCAACTCCATTTAGGACTGGAAAACAAACGCTATCTCGACTTACAAGAAACACATTCTGCTTTTGAGAAAAGAGCACTCTTCTACTCTACTGTGTTTCCTATGTGTTCTGAACAGTGAGCTTGCTCAGAACAAAAAAACTGTGCTTCCTACACACACGGGCCTATCTAGTTCAAGTCTGCTTAGGAACCTGACAAGAACAGTAGATCCTCTTCAGTCCAATACACTGTACTTGCTGGGAACAGACCCCAGTGCTATTTGTCCTGTGTATGGCAATGGCAGTGCAATAGTGTCTCTTCTTACCAGAAATCAACTCTTGCTCGTAGGACCAGAAACTGCATGTGATTCCACTCCATTTAGGACTGGGAAACAAACGCTAGCTCGCCTTAAAAGAAACACACTCTGCATTTGAGAAAAGAGCACTCTTCTACTCTACTGTGTTTCCTATAGGGCCAGAACAGTGAGCTTGATCAGAACAAAAGAACTGTGCTTCCTACACACACGGCCATAACTAGTTCAATTCTGCTTCGGAACCTGACAAGAACAGTAGATCCTCTTCAGTCCAATACACTGTAATTGCTGGCAACAGACGCCAGTGCTGTTTGTCCTGTGTATGGCAATGGCAGCGCAATAGTGACTCTTCTTACCAGAAAACAACTCTTGATCGTAGGACCAGAAACTGCATGTGATTCAACTCCATTTAGGACTGGGAAACAAAAGCTAGCTCACCTTACAAGAAACACACTCTGCTTTAGAGAAAATAGCACTCTTCTACTCTACTGGGTTTCCTATAGGGCCAGAACAGTGAGCTTGCTCAGAAAAAAAGAACTTTGCTTCCTACACACATGGGCCATATCTAGTTCAACTCTGCTTAGGAAACTGACAAGAACAGTAGCTCCTCTTCAGTCCGATACACTGTACTTGCTGGGAACAGAAGTGAGTGCTATTTGCACTGTGTATGGCATGGGGGCGCAATAGTGACTTTCCTTACCAGAAAACAACTCTTGCTCGTAAGACCAGAAACTTCATGTGATTCAACTCCATTTAGGCCTGGGAAACAAATCCTAGCTTGCCTTACATGAAACAAACTCTGCTTTTGAGAAAAGAGCACTCTTCTACTCTACTGTGTTTCCTATGGTGTCCGAACAGTGAGCTTGCTCAGAACAAAAGAACTGTGCTTCCTACACATGCGGGCCATATCTAGTTCAACTCTGCTTAGGAAACTGACAAGAACAGTAGCTCCTCTTCCGTCCAATACACTGTACTTGCGGGGAACAGACGCGAGTGCTATTTGCACTGTGTATGGCAATTGGAGCACAATAGTGACTCGTCTTACTAGAAAACAACTCTTGCTCGTAGGACAAAAAACTGCATGTGACTCAACTCCATTTAGGACTGGGAAACAAACGCTAGCTCGACTTCCAAGAAACACACTCTGCTTTTGAGAAAAGAGCACTCTTCTACTCTACTGTGTTTCCTATAGAGGCAGAAGAGTGAACTTGCAAAGAACATTAGAACTGTGCTTCCTACACACACGGGCATATCTAGTTCAATTCTGCTTAGGAACCTGACAAGAACAGTAGATCCTCTTCTGTACAATACACTGTACTTGCTGGGAACAGACGCCAGTGCTATTTGTCCTGTGTATGGCAATGGCAGCGCAATAGTGACTCTTCTTACCATAAAACAACCCTTGCTCGTAGGATTAGAAACTGCATGTGATTCATCTCCATTTAGGACTGGGAAACAAACGCTAGCTCGACTTACAAGAAACATACTCTGTTTTAGGGAAAAGAGCACTCTTCTACTCTATTGTGTTTCCTATAGGGCCAGAACAGTGAGCTTGCTCAGAACAAAAGAACTGTGCTTCCTACACACGGACCATAACTAGTTCAACTCTGCTTAGGAAACTGACAAGAACAGTAGCTCCTCTTCAGTCTGATACACTGCACTTGCTGGGAACAGACGTGAGTGCTATTTGCACTGTTTATGGCAATGGGAGCGCAATAGTGACTTTCCTTACCAGAAAACAACTCTTGCTCGTAAGACCAGAAACTGCATGAGATTCAGCTCCATTTAGGACTGGGAAACAAATGGTAGCTCGCCTTACAAGAAACACACTCTGCTTTTGAGAAAAGAGTACTCTTCTACTCTACTGTGTTTCCTATGGGGTCCGAACAGTGAGCTTGCTCAGAACAAAAGAACTGTGCTTCCTACACACATGGGCCATATCTAGTTCATCTCTGCTTAGGAAACAAACAAGAACAGTAGCTCCTTATCATTCCGTACTTGCTGGGAACAGACGCGAGTGCTATTTACACTGTGTATGGCATTGGAGCACAATAGTGACTCGTCTTACCAGAAAACAACTCTTGCTCGTAGGACAAAAAATTGCATGTGACTCAACTCCATTGAGGCCTGGGAAACAAACGCTAGCTCGACTTACAAGAAACACACTCTGCTTTTGAGAAAAGAGCACTCTTCTACTCTACTGTGTTTCCTATGGGGTCCGAACAGTGAGCTTGCTCAGAACAAAAGAACTGTGCTTCCTACACACACGGCCATATCTAGTTCAATTCTGCTTAGGAACCTGACAAGAACAGTAGATCCTCTTCAGTCCAATACACTGTACTTGCTGGGAACAGACGCCAGTGCTATTTGTCCTGTGTATGGCAATGGCAGCGCAATAGTGACTCTTCTTACCAGAAAACAACTCTTGCTTGTAGGAACAGAAAATGCATTTGATTCAACTCCATTTAGGACTGGGAAACAAAAGCTAGCTCAGCTAAAAGAAACACACTCTGCTTTAGAGAAAAGAGCACTCTTCTACTCTACTGTGTTTCCTATAGGGCCATAACAGTGAGCTTGCTCAGAACAAAAGAACTTTGCTTCCTACACACGGGCCATATATAGTTCAACTCTGCTTAGGAAACTGACAAGAACAGTAGCTCCTCTTCAGTCTGATACACTGTACTTGCTGCGAACAGACGCGAGTGCTATTTGAACTGTGTATGTCAATGGGAGCACAATAGTGACTTTCCTTACCAGAAAACAACTCTTACTCGTAAGACCAGAAACTACATGAGATTCAGCTCCATTTAGGACTGGGAAACAAATGCTAGCTCGCCTTACATGAAACACACTCTGCTTTTGAGAAAAGAGCACTCTTCTACTCTACTGTGTTTCCTATCGGGTCCGAACAGTGAGCTTGCTCAGAACAAAAGAACTGTGTTTCCTACACACATGGGCCATATCTAGTTCAACTCTGCTTAGGAAACTGACAAGAACAGTAGCTCCTCTTCCTTCCAATACACTGTACTTGCAGGGAACAGACGCGAGAGATATTTGCACTGTGTATGGCAATTGGAGCACAATAATGACTTGTCTTACCAGAAAACAACTCTTGCTCGTAGGACAAAAAACTGCATGTGACTCACCTCCATTTAGGACTAGGAAACAAACGCTAGCTCGACTTCCAAGAAACACACTCTGCTTTTGAGAAAAGAGCACTCTTCTACTCTACTGTGTTTCCTATAGAGCCAGAAGAGTGAACTTGCTCAGAACATTAGAACTGTGCTTCCTACACACACGGCCATATCTAGTTCAATTCTGCTTAGGAACCTGACAAGAACAGTAGATCCTCTTCTGTACAATACACTGTACTTGCTGGGAACAGATGCCAGTGCTATTTGTCCTGTGTATGGCAATGGCAGCGCAATAGTGACTCTTCTTACCATAAAACAACTCTTGCTCGTAGGACTAGAAACTGCATGTGATTCAACTCCATTTAGGACTGGGAAACAAACGCTGGCTTGCCTTACAAGAAACACACTCTACTATAGGGAAAAGAGCACTCTTCTCTTCTATTGTGTTTCCTATAGGGCCAGAACAGTGAGCTTGCTCAGAACAAAAGAACTGTGCTTCCAGCACACGGGCCATAACTAGTTCAACTCTGCTTAGGAAACTGACAAGAACAGTAGCTCCTCTTCAGTCCGATACACTGTACTTGCTGGGAACAGACGCGAGTGCTATTTGCACTGTGTATGGCAATTGGAGCGCAATAGAGACTTTCCTTACCAGAAAACAACTCTTGCTCATAGGACCGGAAACTGCATGTGATTCAACTCCATTTAGGACTGGGATACAAACTCTAGCTCGTTTTACATGAAACACACTCTGCTTTGGAGAAAAGAGCACTCTTCTACTCTTCTGGGTTTCCTATAGGGCCAGAACAGTGAGCTTGCTCAGAAAAAAAGAACTGTACTTCCTAAACACACGGGCCAAATCTAGTTCAACACTGCTTAGGAAACTGAGAAGAACAGTAGCTCCTTTTCAGTCCAATACACTGTACTTGCTGGGAACAGACGGGAGGACTATTTGCCCTGTGTATGGCAATGGGAGCGCAATAGTGACTTTCCTTACCAGAAAACAACTCCTGCTCGTAGGACCAGAAACTGCATGTGATTCCACTCCATTTAGGACTGGGAAACAAACGCTAGCTCGCCTTACAAGAAACACACTCTGCTTTAGAGAAAAGAGCACTATTCTACACTACTGTGTTTCCTATGGTGTCCGAACAGTGAGCTTGCTCAGAAGAAAAGAACTGTGCTTCCTACACACACGGCCATATCTAGTTCAATTCTGCTTAGGAACCTGACAAGAACAGTAGATCCTCTTCAGTCCAATACACTGTACTTCCTGGGAACAGATGCCAGTGCTATTTGTCCTATGTATGGCAAAGGCAGCGCAATAGTTACTCTTCTTACCAGAAAACAACTCTTGCTCGTAGGACTAGAAACTTCATGTCATTCAACTCCATTTAGGACTGGGAAACAAACGCTAGCTCGCCTTACAAGAAACACACTTTGCTTTAGAGAAAAGAGCACTCTTCCACTCTACTGTGTTTCCTATAGGGCCAGAAGAGTGAGCTTGCTCAGAACAAAAGAACTGTGCTTCCTACACGCACGGACCATATCTATTTCAATTCTGCTTATAAAACTGACAAGAACAGTAGCTCCTATTCAGTCCAATACACTGTACTTGCTGGGAAAAGACGCGAGTGCTATTTGACTTGTAAAGGGCAATAGGAGCACAATAGTGACTTTCCTTACCAGAAAACAACTCTTGTTCATAGGACCAGAAACTGCATGTGATTCAACTCCATTTAGGACTAGGAAACAAACGCTAGCTCGCCTTACAAAAACACACTCTGCTTTTGAGAAAAGAGCACTCTTCTACTCTACTGTGTTTCCTATGTTTTCCGAAAAGTGAGCTTGCTCAGAACAAAAGAACTGTGCTTCCTACACACACGGCCATATCTAGTTCAATTCTGCATAGGAACCTGACAAGAACAGTAGATCCTCTACAGTCCAATACACTGTACTTGCTGAGAACAGACGCCAGTGCTATTAGTCCTGTGTATGGCAATGGCAGCACAATAGTGACTCTTCTTACCAGAAAACAACTCTTGCTCATAGGACCAGATACTGCATGTGATTCAACTCCATTTAAGACTGGGAAACAAATGCTAGCTCGCCTTACATGAAACACACTCTGCATTTGAGAAAAGAGCACTCTTCTACTCTATAGTGTTTCCTATCGGGTCCGAAGAGTGAGCTTGCTCAGAACAAAAGAAATGTGCTTCCTACACACACGGGCCATATCTAGTTCAACTCTGCTTAGGAAACCAACAAGAACAGTAGCTACTCTTCAGTCCAATACACTGTACTTGCGGGGAACAGACGTGAGTGCTATTTGCACTGTGTATGGCATTGGAGCACAATAGTGACTTGTCTTACCAGAAAACAAATCCTGCTCGTAGTACCAGAAACTGCATGTGATTCCACTCCATTTAGGACTGTGAAACAAACGCTAGCTCGCCTTACAAGAAACACATTCTGCTTTAGAGAAAAGAGCACTCTTCTACTCTACTGTGTTTCCTATGGGGTCCAAACAGTGAGCTTGCTCAGAACAAAAGTACTGTGCTTCCTACACACGCGGGCCATATCTAGTTCAACTCTGCTTAGGAAACTGACAAGAACAGTAGCTCCTCTTCAGTCCAATACACTGTACTTGCTGGGAACAGACGTGAGAGCTATTTGCACTATGTATGGCAAGGGGAGCAGAATAGTGACTTTCCTTACCAGAAAACAACTCTTGCTCTTAGGACCAGAAACTGCATATGATCAACTCCATTTAGGACTGGGAAACAAATGCTAGCTCGCCTTACATGAAACACACTCTGCTTTTGAGAAAAGAGCACTCTTCTACTCTACTGTGTTTCCTATGGGGTCCAAACAGTAAGCTTGCTCAGAACAAAAGAACTGTGCTTCCTACACGCACGGACCATATCTAGTTCAATTCTGCTTAGTAAACTGACAAGAACAGTTGCTCCTATTCAGTCCAATACACTGTACTTGCTGGGAAAAGACACGAGTGCTATTTGCCTTGTAAAGGGCAATGGGAGCGCAATAGTGACTTTCCTTACCAGAAAACAACTCTTGTTCATAGGACCAGAAACTGCATGTGATTCAACTCCATTTAGGACTAGGAAACAAACTCTAGCTCGCCTTACAAAAACACAATCTGCTTTTGAGAAAAGAGCACTCTTCTACTCTACTGCGTTTCCTATGTGTTCCGAAAAGTGAGCTTGCTCAGAACAAAAGAACTGTGCTTCCTACACACACAGACATATCTAGTTCAATTCTGCTTAGGAACCTGACAAGAACAGTAGATCCTCTACAGTCCAATACACTGTACTTGCTGGGAACAGCCGCCAGTGCTATTAGTCCTGTGTATGGCAATGGCAGCGCAATAGTGACTCTTCTTACCATAAAACAACTCTTGCTCATAGGACCAGAAACTGCATGTGATTCAACCCCATTTAGGACTGGGAAACAAATGCTAGCTCGCGTTACATGAAACACACTCTGCATTTGAGAAAAGAGCACTCTTCTACTCTATTGTGTTTCCTATCGGGTCTGAACAGTGAGCTTGCTCAGAACAAAAGAACTGTGCTTCCTACACACACGGGCCATATCTAGTTCAACTCTGCTTAGGAAACTGAGAAGAACAGTAGCTCCTTTTCAGTCCAATACACTGTACTTGCTGGGAACAGACGGGAGGGCTATTTGCACTGTGTATGGCAATGGGAGTGCAATAGTGACTTTCCTTACCAGAAAACAACTCTTGCTCGTAGGACCAGAAACTGCATGTGATTCCACTCCATTTAGGACTGGGAAACAAACGCTAGCTCGCCTTACAAGAAACATATTCTGCTTTAGAGAAAAGAGCTCTCTTCTACTCTACTGTGTTTCCTATGGGGTCCAAACAGTGAGCTTGCTCAGAACAAAAGAACTGTGCTTGCTACACACGCAGGCCATATCTAGTTCAACTGTGCTTAGGAAACTGACAAGAGCAGCAGCTCCTGTTCCGTCCAATACACTGTACTTGCGGAGAACAGATGCGAGTGCTATTTGCACTGTGTATGGCAATTGGAGAACAATAGTGACTTTCCTTACCAGAAAACAACTCTTGCTTGTAGGACCAGAAACTGCATGTGATTCCACTCCATTTAGGACTGGGAAACAAACGCTAGCTCGCCTTACAAGAAACATATTCTGCTTTAGAGAAAAGAGCTCTCTTCTACTCTACTGTGTTTCCTATGGGGTCCAAACAGTGAGCTTGCTCAGAACAAAAGAACTGTGCTTCCTACACACGCAGGCCATATCTAGTTCAACTGTGCTTAGGAAACTGACAAGAGCAGTAGCTCCTGTTCCGTCCAATACACTGTACTTGCGGAGAACAGACGCGAGTGCTATTTGCACTGTGTATGGCAATTGGAGAACAATAGTGACTTGTCTTACCAGAAAACAACTTTTGTTCATAGGACAAAAAACTGCATGTGACTCAACTCCATTTAGGACTGGGAAACAAACACTATCTCGACTTACAAGAAACACATTCTGCTTTTGAGAAAAGAGCACTCTTCTACTCTACTGTGTTTCCTATGTGTTCTGAACAGTGAGCTTGCTCAGAACAAAAAAACTGTGCTTCCTACACACACGGGCCTATCTAGTTCAAGTCTGCTTAGGAACCTGACAAGAACAGTAGATCCTCTTCAGTCCAATACACTGTACTTGCTGGGAACAGACCCCAGTGCTATTTGTCCTGTGTATGGCAATGGCAGTGCAATAGTGTCTCTTCTTACCAGAAATCAACTCTTGCTCGTAGGACCAGAAACTGCATGTGATTCCACTCCATTTAGGACTGGGAAACAAACGCTAGCTCGCCTTAAAAGAAACACACTCTGCATTTGAGAAAAGAGCACTCTTCTACTCTACTGTGTTTCCTATAGGGCCAGAACAGTGAGCTTGATCAGAACAAAAGAACTGTGCTTCCTACACACACGGCCATAACTAGTTCAATTCTGCTTCGGAACCTGACAAGAACAGTAGATCCTCTTCAGTCCAATACACTGTAATTGCTGGCAACAGACGCCAGTGCTGTTTGTCCTGTGTATGGCAATGGCAGCGCAATAGTGACTCTTCTTACCAGAAAACAACTCTTGATCGTAGGACCAGAAACTGCATGTGATTCAACTCCATTTAGGACTGGGAAACAAAAGCTAGCTCACCTTACAAGAAACACACTCTGCTTTAGAGAAAATAGCTCTCTTCTACTCTACTGGGTTTCCTATAGGGCCAGAACAGTGAGCTTGCTCAGAAAAAAAGAACTTTGCTTCCTACACACATGGGCCATATCTAGTTCAACTCTGCTTAGGAAACTGACAAGAACAGTAGCTCCTCTTCAGTCCGATACACTGTACTTGCTGGGAACAGAAGCGAGTGCTATTTGCACTGTGTATGGCATGGGAGCGTAATAGTGACTTTCCTTACCAGAAAACAACTCTTGCTCGTAAGACCAGAAACTTCATGTGATTCAACTCCATTTAGGACTGGGAAACAAATGCTAGCTTGCCTTACATGAAACAAACTCTGCTTTTGAGAAAAGAGCACTCTTCTACTCTACTGTGTTTCCTATGGGGTCCGAACAGTGAGCTTGCTCAGAACAAAAGAACTGTGCTTCCTACACATGCGGGCCATATCTAGTTCAACTCTGCTTAGGAAACTGACAAGAACAGTAGCTCCTCTTCAGTCCAATACACTGTACTTGCGGGGAACAGACGCGAGTGCTATTTGCACTGTGTATGGCAATTGGAGCACAATAGTGACTCGTCTTACCAGAAAACAACTCTTGCTCGTAGGACAAAAAACTGCATGTGACTCAACTCCATTTAGGACTGGGAAACAAACGCTAGCTCGACTTCCAAGAAACACACTCTGCTTTTGAGAAAAGAGCACTCTTCTACTCTACTGTGTTTCCTATAGAGGCAGAAGAGTGAACTTGCAAAGAACATTAGAACTGTGCTTCCTACACACACGGGCATATCTAGTTCAATTCTGCTTAGGAACCTGACAAGAACAGTAGATCCTCTTCTGTACAATACACTGTACTTGCTGGGAACAGACGCCAGTGCTATTTGTCCTGTGTATGGCAATGGCAGCGCAATAGTGACTCTTCTTACCATAAAACAACCCTTGCTCGTAGGATTAGAAACTGCATGTGATTCATCTCCATTTAGGACTGGGAAACAAACGCTAGCTCGACTTACAAGAAACATACTCTGCTTTAGGGAAAAGAGCACTCTTCTACTCTATTGTGTTTCCTATAGGGCCAGAACAGTGAGCTTGCTCAGAACAAAAGAACTGTGCTTCCTACACACGGACCATAACTAGTTCAACTCTGCTTAGGAAACTGACAAGAACAGTAGCTCCTCTTCAGTCTGATACACTGTACTTGCTGGGAACAGACGTGAGTGCTATTTGCACTGTTTATGGCAATGGGAGTGCAATAGTGACTTTCCTTACCAGAAAACAACTCTTGCTCGTAAGACCAGAAACTGCATGAGATTCAGCTCCATTTAGGACTGGGAAACAAATGCTAGCTCGCCTTACAAGAAACACACTCTGCTTTTGAGAAAAGAGTACTCTTCTACTCTACTGTGTTTCCTATGGGGTCCGAACAGTGAGCTTGCTCAGAACAAAAGAACTGTGCTTCCTACACACATGGGCCATATCTAGTTCAACTCTGCTTAGGAAACAAACAAGAACAGTAGCTCCTCTTCATTCCGTACTTGCTGGGAACAGACGCGAGTGCTATTTGCACTGTGTATGGCATTGGAGCACAATAGTGACTCGTCTTACCAGAAAACAACTCTTGCTCGTAGGACAAAAAATTGCATGTGACTCAACTCCATTGAGGCCTGGGAAACAAACGCTAGCTCGACTTACAAGAAACACACTCTGCTTTTGAGAAAAGAGCACTCTTCTACTCTACTGTGTTTCCTATGGGGTCCGAACAGTGAGCTTGCTCAGAACAAAAGAACTGTGCTTCCTACACACACGGCCATATCTAGTTCAATTCTGCTTAGGAACCTGACAAGAACAGTAGATCCTCTTCAGTCCAATACACTGTACTTGCTGGGAACAGACGCCAGTGCTATTTGTCCTGTGTATGGCAATGGCAGCGCAATAGTGACTCTTCTTACCAGAAAACAACTCTTGCTTGTAGGAACAGAAAATGCATGTGATTCAACTCCATTTAGGACTGGGAAACAAAAGCTAGCTCAGCTAAAAGAAACACACTCTGCTTTAGAGAAAAGAGCACTCTTCTACTCTACTGTGTTTCCTATAGGGCCATAACAGTGAGCTTGCTCAGAACAAAAGAACTTTGCTTCCTACACACGGGCCATATATAGTTCAACTCTGCTTAGGAAACTGACAAGAACAGTAGCTCCTCTTCAGTCTGATACACTGTACTTGCTGCGAACAGACGCGAGTGCTATTTGAACTGTGTATGTCAATGGGAGCACAATAGTGACTTTCCTTACCAGAAAACAACTCTTACTCGTAAGACCAGAAACTGCATGAGATTCAGCTCCATTTAGGACTGGGAAACAAATGCTAGCTCGCCTTACATGAAACACACTCTGCTTTTGAGAAAAGAGCACTCTTCTACTCTACTGTGTTTCCTATCGGGTCCGAACAGTGAGCTTGCTCAGAACAAAAGAACTGTGTTTCCTATACACATGGGCCATATCTAGTTCAACTCTGCTTAGGAAACTGACAAGAACAATAGCTCCTCTTCCTTCCAATACACTGTACTTGCAGGGAACAGACGCGAGAGATATTTGCACTGTGTATGGCAATTGGAGCACAATAATGACTTGTCTTACCAGAAAACAACTCTTGCTCGTAGGACAAAAAACTGCATGTGACTCACCTCCATTTAGGACTAGGAAACAAACGCTAGCTCGACTTCCAAGAAACACACTCTGCTTTTGAGAAAAGAGCACTCTTCTACTCTACTGTGTTTCCTATAGAGCCAGAAGAGTGAACTTGCTCAGAACATTAGAACTGTGCTTCCTACACACACGGCCATATCTAGTTCAATTCTGCTTAGGAACCTGACAAGAACAGTAGATCCTCTTCTGTACAATACACTGTACTTGCTGGGAACAGATGCCAGTGCTATTTGTCCTGTGTATGGCAATGGCAGCGCAATAGTGACTCTTCTTACCATAAAACAACTCTTGCTCGTAGGACTAGAAACTGCATGTGATTCAACTCCATTTAGGACTGGGAAACAAACGCTGGCTTGCCTTACAAGAAACACACTCTACTATAGGGAAAAGAGCACTCTTCTCTTCTATTGTGTTTCCTATAGGGCCAGAACAGTGAGCTTGCTCAGAACAAAAGAACTGTGCTTCCAGCACACGGGCCATAACTAGTTCAACTCTGCTTAGGAAACTGACAAGAACAGTAGCTCCTCTTCAGTCCGATACACTGTACTTGCTGGGAACAGACGGGAGGGCTATTTGCACTGTGTATGGCAATTGGAGCGCAATAGAGACTTTCCTTACCAGAAAACAACTCTTGCTCATAGGACCGGAAACTGCATGTGATTCAACTCCATTTAGGACTGGGATACAAACTCTAGCTCGCTTTACATGAAACACACTCTGCTTTGGAGAAAAGAGCACTCTTCTACTCTTCTGGGTTTCCTATAGGGCCAGAACAGTGAGCTTGCTCAGAAAAAAAGAACTGTACTTCCTACACACACGGGCCATATCTAGTTCAACTCTGCTTAGGAAACTGAGAAGAACAGTAGCTCCTTTTCAGTCCAATACACTGTACTTGCTGGGAACAGACGGGAGGACTATTTGCCCTGTGTATGGCAATGGGAGCGCAATAGTGACTTTCCTTACCAGAAAACAACTCCTGCTCGTAGGACCAGAAACTGCATGTGATTCCACTCCATTTAGGACTGGGAAACAAACGCTAGCTCGCCTTACAAGAAACACATTCTGCTTTAGAGAAAAGAGCACTCTTCTACTCTACTGTGTTTCCTATGGGGTCCAAACAGTGAGCTGGCTCAGAACAAAAGAACTGGGCTTCCTACACACGCGGGCCATATCTAGTTCAAATCTGCTTAGGAAACTGACAAGAACAGTAGCTCCTCTTCAGTCCGATACACTGTACTTGCTGGGAACAGACGTGTGAGCTATTTGCACTATGTATGGCAAGGGGAGCACAATAGTGACTTTCCTTACCAGAAAACAACTCTTGCTCTTAGGACCAGAAACTGCATGTGATTCAACTCCATTTAGGACTGGGAAACAAACGCTAGCTCGCCTTACAAGAAACACACTCTGCTTTAGAGAAAAGAGCACTCTTCTACACTACTGTGTTTCTTATGGTGTCCAAAAAGTGAGCTTGATCAGAACAAAAGAACTGTGCTTCCTACACACACGGCCATATCTAGTTCAATTCTGCTTAGGAACCTGACAAGAACAGTAGATCCTCTTCAGTCCAATACACTGTACTTGCTGGGATCAGATGCCAGTGCTATTTGTCCTATGTATGGCAAAGGCAGCGCAATAGTTACTCTTTTTACCAGAAAACAACTCTTACTTGTAGGACTAGAAACTTCATGTCATTCAACTCCATTTAGGACTGGGAAACAAACGCTAGCTCGCCTTACAAGAAACACACTCTGCTTAGAGAAAAGAGCACTCTTCCACTCTACTGTGTTTCCTATAGGGCCAGAAGAGTGAGCTTGCTCAGAACAAAAGAGCTGTGCTTCCAACACGCTCGGACCATATCTAGTTCAATTCTGCTTAGAAAACTGACAAGAACAGTAGCTCCTATTCAGTCCAATACACTGTATTTGCTGGGAAAAGACGCGAGTGCTATTTGACTTGTAAAGGGCAATGGGAGCGCAATAGTGACTTTCCTTACCAGAAAACAACTCTTGTTCATAGGACCAGAAACTGCATGTGATTCAACTCCATTTAGGACCAGGAAACGAACGCTAGCTCGCCTTACAAAAACACACTCTGCTTTTGAGAAAAGAGCACTCTTCTACTCTACTGTGTTTCCTATGTTTTCCGAAAAGTGAGCTTGCTCAGAACAAAAGAACTGTGCTTCCTACACACACGGCCATATCTAGTTCAATTCTGCTTAGGAACCTGACAAGAACAGTAGATCCTCTACAGTCCAATACACTGTACTTGCTGGGAACAGACGCCAGTGCTATTAGTCCTGTGTATGGCAATGGCAGCGCAATAGTGACTCTTCTTACCAGAAAACAACTCTTGCTCA
The DNA here is from genome assembly GCF_949786415.1 of Peromyscus eremicus. Taxonomy (NCBI): domain Eukaryota; kingdom Metazoa; phylum Chordata; class Mammalia; order Rodentia; family Cricetidae; genus Peromyscus; species Peromyscus eremicus. The sequence goes on along the minus strand of NW_026734788.1, from coordinate 42,552 downwards.
TAGGACCAGATACTGCATGTGATTCAACTCCATTTAGGACTGGGAAAAAAATGTTAGCTCGCCTTACATGAAACACACTCTGCATTTGAGAAAAGAGCACTCTTCTACTCTATTGTTTTTCCTATCGGGTCCGAAGAGTGAGCTTGCTCAGAACAAAAGAACTGTGCTTCCTACACACACGGGCCATATCTAGTTCAACTCTGCTTAGGAAACCAACAAGAACAGTAGCTCCTCTTCAGTCCAATACACTGTACTTGCTGGGTACAGACGTGAGTGCTATTTGCACTATGTATGGCAAGGGGAGCACAATAGTGACTTTCCTTACCAGAAAACAACTCTTGCTCTTAGGACCAGAAACTGCATGTGATTCAACTCCATTTAGGACTGGGAAACAAACGCTAGCTCGCCTTACAAGAAACACACTCTGCTTTTGAGAAAAGAGCACTCTTCTACTCTACTGTGTTTCCTATGGTGTCCGAACAGTGAGCTTGCTCAGAACAAAAGAACTGTGCTTCCTACACACACGGCCATATCTAGTTCAATTCTGCTTAAGAACCTGACAAGAACAGTAGATCCTCTTCAGTCCAATACACTGTACTTGCTGGGAACAGATGCCAGTGCTATTTGTCCTATGTATGGCAATGGCAGCGCAATAGTGACTCTTCTAACCAGAAAACAACTCTTGCTCGTAGGACTAGAAACTGCATGTGATTCAACTCCATTTAGGACTGGGAAACAAACGCTAGCTCGCCTTCCAAGAAACACACTCTGCTTTAGAGAAAAGAGCACTCTTCCACTCTACTGTGTTTCCTATAGGGCCAGAACAGTGAGCTTGCTCAGAACAAAAGAACTGTGCTTCCTACACACGGGCCATAACTAGTTCAACTCTGCTTAGGAAACTGACAAGAAGAGTAGCTCCTCTTCAGTCCGATACACTGTACTTGCTGGGAATAGACGCGAGTGCTATTTGCACTGTGTATGGTAATTGGAGCGCAATAGTGACTTTTCTTAAAAGAAAACAACTCTTGATCGTAGGACCAGAAACTGCATATGATCAACTCCATTTAGGACTGGGAAACAAATGCTAGCTCGCCTTACATGAAACACACTCTGCTTTTGAGAAAAGAGCACTCTTCTACTCTACTGTGTTTCCTATGGGGTCCAAACAGTAAGCTTGCTCAGAACAAAAGAACTGTGCTTCCTACACGCACGGACCATATCTAGTTCAATTCTGCTTAGTAAACTGACAAGAACAGTTGCTCCTATTCAGTCCAATACACTGTACTTGCTGGGAAAAGACACGAGTGCTATTTGCCTTGTAAAGGGCAATGGGAGCGCAATAGTGACTTTCCTTACCAGAAAACAACTCTTGTTCATAGGACCAGAAACTGCATGTGATTCAACTCCATTTAGGACTAGGAAACAAACGCTAGCTCGCCTTACAAAAACACAATCTGCTTTTGAGAAAAGAGCACTCTTCTACTCTACTGTGTTTCCTATGTGTTCCGAAAAGTGAGCTTGCTCAGAACAAAAGAACTGTGCTTCCTACACACACAGACATATCTAGTTCAATTCTGCTTAGGAACCTGACAAGAACAGTAGATCCTCTACAGTCCAATACACTGTACTTGCTGGGAACAGCCGCCAGTGCTATTAGTCCTGTGTATGGCAATGGCAGCGCAATAGTGACTCTTCTTACCATAAAACAACTCTTGCTCGTAGGACCAGAAACTGCATGTGATTCAACCCCATTTAGGACTGGGAAACAAATGCTAGCTCGCCTTACATGAAACACACTCTGCATTTGAGAAAAGAGCACTCTTCTACTCTATTGTGTTTCCTATCGGGTCCGAACAGTGAGCTTGCTCAGAACAAAAGAACTGTGCTTCCTACACACACGGGCCATATCTAGTTCAACTCTGCTTAGGAAACTGAGAAGAACAGTAGCTCCTTTTCAGTCCAATACACTGTACTTGCTGGGAACAGACGGGAGGGCTATTTGCACTGTGTATGGCAATGGGAGTGCAATAGTGACTTTCCTTACCAGAAAACAACTCTTGCTCGTAGGACCAGAAACTGCATGTGATTCCACTCCATTTAGGACTGGGAAACAAACGCTAGCTCGCCTTACAAGAAACATATTCTGCTTTAGAGAAAAGAGCTCTCTTCTACTCTACTGTGTTTCCTATGGGGTCCAAACAGTGAGCTTGCTCAGAACAAAAGAACTGTGCTTCCTACACACGCAGGCCATATCTAGTTCAACTGTGCTTAGGAAACTGACAAGAGCAGTAGCTCCTGTTCCGTCCAATACACTGTACTTGCGGAGAACAGACGCGAGTGCTATTTGCACTGTGTATGGCAATTGGAGAACAATAGTGACTTGTCTTACCAGAAAACAACTTTTGTTCATAGGACAAAAAACTGCATGTGACTCAACTCCATTTAGGACTGGAAAACAAACGCTATCTCGACTTACAAGAAACACATTCTGCTTTTGAGAAAAGAGCACTCTTCTACTCTACTGTGTTTCCTATGTGTTCTGAACAGTGAGCTTGCTCAGAACAAAAAAACTGTGCTTCCTACACACACGGGCCTATCTAGTTCAAGTCTGCTTAGGAACCTGACAAGAACAGTAGATCCTCTTCAGTCCAATACACTGTACTTGCTGGGAACAGACCCCAGTGCTATTTGTCCTGTGTATGGCAATGGCAGTGCAATAGTGTCTCTTCTTACCAGAAATCAACTCTTGCTCGTAGGACCAGAAACTGCATGTGATTCCACTCCATTTAGGACTGGGAAACAAACGCTAGCTCGCCTTAAAAGAAACACACTCTGCATTTGAGAAAAGAGCACTCTTCTACTCTACTGTGTTTCCTATAGGGCCAGAACAGTGAGCTTGATCAGAACAAAAGAACTGTGCTTCCTACACACACGGCCATAACTAGTTCAATTCTGCTTCGGAACCTGACAAGAACAGTAGATCCTCTTCAGTCCAATACACTGTAATTGCTGGCAACAGACGCCAGTGCTGTTTGTCCTGTGTATGGCAATGGCAGCGCAATAGTGACTCTTCTTACCAGAAAACAACTCTTGATCGTAGGACCAGAAACTGCATGTGATTCAACTCCATTTAGGACTGGGAAACAAAAGCTAGCTCACCTTACAAGAAACACACTCTGCTTTAGAGAAAATAGCACTCTTCTACTCTACTGGGTTTCCTATAGGGCCAGAACAGTGAGCTTGCTCAGAAAAAAAGAACTTTGCTTCCTACACACATGGGCCATATCTAGTTCAACTCTGCTTAGGAAACTGACAAGAACAGTAGCTCCTCTTCAGTCCGATACACTGTACTTGCTGGGAACAGAAGTGAGTGCTATTTGCACTGTGTATGGCATGGGGGCGCAATAGTGACTTTCCTTACCAGAAAACAACTCTTGCTCGTAAGACCAGAAATTTCATGTGATTCAACTCCATTTAGGCCTGGGAAACAAATCCTAGCTTGCCTTACATGAAACAAACTCTGCTTTTGAGAAAAGAGCACTCTTCTACTCTACTGTGTTTCCTATGGTGTCCGAACAGTGAGCTTGCTCAGAACAAAAGAACTGTGCTTCCTACACATGCGGGCCATATCTAGTTCAACTCTGCTTAGGAAACTGACAAGAACAGTAGCTCCTCTTCCGTCCAATACACTGTACTTGCGGGGAACAGACGCGAGTGCTATTTGCACTGTGTATGGCAATTGGAGCACAATAGTGACTCGTCTTACTAGAAAACAACTCTTGCTCGTAGGACAAAAAACTGCATGTGACTCAACTCCATTTAGGACTGGGAAACAAACGCTAGCTCGACTTCCAAGAAACACACTCTGCTTTTGAGAAAAGAGCACTCTTCTACTCTACTGTGTTTCCTATAGAGGCAGAAGAGTGAACTTGCAAAGAACATTAGAACTGTGCTTCCTACACACACGGGCATATCTAGTTCAATTCTGCTTAGGAACCTGACAAGAACAGTAGATCCTCTTCTGTACAATACACTGTACTTGCTGGGAACAGACGCCAGTGCTATTTGTCCTGTGTATGGCAATGGCAGCGCAATAGTGACTCTTCTTACCATAAAACAACCCTTGCTCGTAGGATTAGAAACTGCATGTGATTCATCTCCATTTAGGACTGGGAAACAAACGCTAGCTCGACTTACAAGAAACATACTCTGTTTTAGGGAAAAGAGCACTCTTCTACTCTATTGTGTTTCCTATAGGGCCAGAACAGTGAGCTTGCTCAGAACAAAAGAACTGTGCTTCCTACACACGGACCATAACTAGTTCAACTCTGCTTAGGAAACTGACAAGAACAGTAGCTCCTCTTCAGTCTGATACACTGCACTTGCTGGGAACAGACGTGAGTGCTATTTGCACTGTTTATGGCAATGGGAGCGCAATAGTGACTTTCCTTACCAGAAAACAACTCTTGCTCGTAAGACCAGAAACTGCATGAGATTCAGCTCCATTTAGGACTGGGAAACAAATGGTAGCTCGCCTTACAAGAAACACACTCTGCTTTTGAGAAAAGAGTACTCTTCTACTCTACTGTGTTTCCTATGGGGTCCGAACAGTGAGCTTGCTCAGAACAAAAGAACTGTGCTTCCTACACACATGGGCCATATCTAGTTCATCTCTGCTTAGGAAACAAACAAGAACAGTAGCTCCTTATCATTCCGTACTTGCTGGGAACAGACGCGAGTGCTATTTACACTGTGTATGGCATTGGAGCACAATAGTGACTCGTCTTACCAGAAAACAACTCTTGCTCGTAGGACAAAAAATTGCATGTGACTCAACTCCATTGAGGCCTGGGAAACAAACGCTAGCTCGACTTACAAGAAACACACTCTGCTTTTGAGAAAAGAGCACTCTTCTACTCTACTGTGTTTCCTATGGGGTCCGAACAGTGAGCTTGCTCAGAACAAAAGAACTGTGCTTCCTACACACACGGCCATATCTAGTTCAATTCTGCTTAGGAACCTGACAAGAACAGTAGATCCTCTTCAGTCCAATACACTGTACTTGCTGGGAACAGACGCCAGTGCTATTTGTCCTGTGTATGGCAATGGCAGCGCAATAGTGACTCTTCTTACCAGAAAACAACTCTTGCTTGTAGGAACAGAAAATGCATTTGATTCAACTCCATTTAGGACTGGGAAACAAAAGCTAGCTCAGCTAAAAGAAACACACTCTGCTTTAGAGAAAAGAGCACTCTTCTACTCTACTGTGTTTCCTATAGGGCCATAACAGTGAGCTTGCTCAGAACAAAAGAACTTTGCTTCCTACACACGGGCCATATATAGTTCAACTCTGCTTAGGAAACTGACAAGAACAGTAGCTCCTCTTCAGTCTGATACACTGTACTTGCTGCGAACAGACGCGAGTGCTATTTGAACTGTGTATGTCAATGGGAGCACAATAGTGACTTTCCTTACCAGAAAACAACTCTTACTCGTAAGACCAGAAACTACATGAGATTCAGCTCCATTTAGGACTGGGAAACAAATGCTAGCTCGCCTTACATGAAACACATTCTGCTTTTGAGAAAAGAGCACTCTTCTACTCTACTGTGTTTCCTATCGGGTCCGAACAGTGAGCTTGCTCAGAACAAAAGAACTGTGTTTCCTACACACATGGGCCATATCTAGTTCAACTCTGCTTAGGAAACTGACAAGAACAATAGCTCCTCTTCCTTCCAATACACTGTACTTGCAGGGAACAGACGCGAGAGATATTTGCACTGTGTATGGCAATTGGAGCACAATAATGACTTGTCTTACCAGAAAACAACTCTTGCTCGTAGGACAAAAAACTGCATGTGACTCACCTCCATTTAGGACTAGGAAACAAACGCTAGCTCGACTTCCAAGAAACACACTCTGCTTTTGAGAAAAGAGCACTCTTCTACTCTACTGTGTTTCCTATAGAGCCAGAAGAGTGAACTTGCTCAGAACATTAGAACTGTGCTTCCTACACACACGGCCATATCTAGTTCAATTCTGCTTAGGAACCTGACAAGAACAGTAGATCCTCTTCTGTACAATACACTGTACTTGCTGGGAACAGATGCCAGTGCTATTTGTCCTGTGTATGGCAATGGCAGCGCAATAGTGACTCTTCTTACCATAAAACAACTCTTGCTCGTAGGACTAGAAACTGCATGTGATTCAACTCCATTTAGGACTGGGAAACAAACGCTGGCTTGCCTTACAAGAAACACACTCTACTATAGGGAAAAGAGCACTCTTCTCTTCTATTGTGTTTCCTATAGGGCCAGAACAGTGAGCTTGCTCAGAACAAAAGAACTGTGCTTCCAGCACACGGGCCATAACTAGTTCAACTCTGCTTAGGAAACTGACAAGAACAGTAGCTCCTCTTCAGTCCGATACACTGTACTTGCTGGGAACAGACGGGAGGGCTATTTGCACTGTGTATGGCAATTGGAGCGCAATAGAGACTTTCCTTACCAGAAAACAACTCTTGCTCATAGGACCGGAAACTGCATGTGATTCAACTCCATTTAGGACTGGGATACAAACTCTAGCTCGCTTTACATGAAACACACTCTGCTTTGGAGAAAAGAGCACTCTTCTACTCTTCTGGGTTTCCTATAGGGCCAGAACAGTGAGCTTGCTCAGAAAAAAAGAACTGTACTTCCTACACACACGGGCCATATCTAGTTCAACTCTGCTTAGGAAACTGAGAAGAACAGTAGCTCCTTTTCAGTCCAATACACTGTACTTGCTGGGAACAGACGGGAGGACTATTTGCCCTGTGTATGGCAATGGGAGCGCAATAGTGACTTTCCTTACCAGAAAACAACTCCTGCTCGTAGGACCAGAAACTGCATGTGATTCCACTCCATTTAGGACTGGGAAACAAACGCTAGCTCGCCTTACAAGAAACACATTCTGCTTTAGAGAAAAGAGCACTCTTCTACTCTACTGTGTTTCCTATGGGGTCCAAACAGTGAGCTGGCTCAGAACAAAAGAACTGGGCTTCCTACACACGCGGGCCATATCTAGTTCAAATCTGCTTAGGAAACTGACAAGAACAGTAGCTCCTCTTCAGTCCGATACACTGTACTTGCTGGGAACAGACGTGTGAGCTATTTGCACTATGTATGGCAAGGGGAGCACAATAGTGACTTTCCTTACCAGAAAACAACTCTTGCTCTTAGGACCAGAAACTGCATGTGATTCAACTCCATTTAGGACTGGGAAACAAACGCTAGCTCGCCTTACAAGAAACACACTCTGCTTTAGAGAAAAGAGCACTCTTCTACACTACTGTGTTTCCTATGGTGTCCAAAAAGTGAGCTTGATCAGAACAAAAGAACTGTGCTTCCTACACACACGGCCATATCTAGTTCAATTCTGCTTAGGAACCTGACAAGAACAGTAGATCCTCTTCAGTCCAATACACTGTACTTGCTGGGATCAGATGCCAGTGCTATTTGTCCTATGTATGGCAAAGGCAGCGCAATAGTTACTCTTTTTACCAGAAAACAACTCTTACTTGTAGGACTAGAAACTTCATGTCATTCAACTCCATTTAGGACTGGGAAACAAACGCTAGCTCGCCTTACAAGAAACACACTCTGCTTAGAGAAAAGAGCACTCTTCCACTCTACTGTGTTTCCTATAGGGCCAGAAGAGTGAGCTTGCTCAGAACAAAAGAGCTGTGCTTCCAACACGCTCGGACCATATCTAGTTCAATTCTGCTTAGAAAACTGACAAGAACAGTAGCTCCTATTCAGTCCAATACACTGTATTTGCTGGGAAAAGACGCGAGTGCTATTTGACTTGTAAAGGGCAATGGGAGCGCAATAGTGACTTTCCTTACCAGAAAACAACTCTTGTTCATAGGACCAGAAACTGCATGTGATTCAACTCCATTTAGGACCAGGAAACGAACGCTAGCTCGCCTTACAAAAACACACTCTGCTTTTGAGAAAAGAGCACTCTTCTACTCTACTGTGTTTCCTATGTTTTCCGAAAAGTGAGCTTGCTCAGAACAAAAGAACTGTGCTTCCTACACACACGGCCATATCTAGTTCAATTCTGCTTAGGAACCTGACAAGAACAGTAGATCCTCTACAGTCCAATACACTGTACTTGCTGGGAACAGACGCCAGTGCTATTAGTCCTGTGTATGGCAATGGCAGCGCAATAGTGACTCTTCTTACCAGAAAACAACTCTTGCTCATAGGACCAGATACTGCATGTGATTCAACTCCATTTAGGACTGGGAAAAAAATGTTAGCTCGCCTTACATGAAACACACTCTGCATTTGAGAAAAGAGCACTCTTCTACTCTATTGTTTTTCCTATCGGGTCCGAAGAGTGAGCTTGCTCAGAACAAAAGAACTGTGCTTCCTACACACACGGGCCATATCTAGTTCAACTCTGCTTAGGAAACCAACAAGAACAGTAGCTCCTCTTCAGTCCAATACACTGTACTTGCTGGGTACAGACGTGAGTGCTATTTGCACTATGTATGGCAAGGGGAGCACAATAGTGACTTTCCTTACCAGAAAACAACTCTTGCTCTTAGGACCAGAAACTGCATGTGATTCAACTCCATTTAGGACTGGGAAACAAACGCTAGCTCGCCTTACAAGAAACACACTCTGCTTTTGAGAAAAGAGCACTCTTCTACTCTACTGTGTTTCCTATGGTGTCCGAACAGTGAGCTTGCTCAGAACAAAAGAACTGTGCTTCCTACACACACGGCCATATCTAGTTCAATTCTGCTTAAGAACCTGACAAGAACAGTAGATCCTCTTCAGTCCAATACACTGTACTTGCTGGGAACAGATGCCAGTGCTATTTGTCCTATGTATGGCAATGGCAGCGCAATAGTGACTCTTCTAACCAGAAAACAACTCTTGCTCGTAGGACTAGAAACTGCATGTGATTCAACTCCATTTAGGACTGGGAAACAAACGCTAGCTCGCCTTCCAAGAAACACACTCTGCTTTAGAGAAAAGAGCACTCTTCCACTCTACTGTGTTTCCTATAGGGCCAGAACAGTGAGCTTGCTCAGAACAAAAGAACTGTGCTTCCTACACACGGGCCATAACTAGTTCAACTCTGCTTAGGAAACTGACAAGAAGAGTAGCTCCTCTTCAGTCCGATACACTGTACTTGCTGGGAATAGACGCGAGTGCTATTTGCACTGTGTATGGTAATTGGAGCGCAATAGTGACTTTTCTTAAAAGAAAACAACTCTTGATCGTAGGACCAGAAACTGCATATGATCAACTCCATTTAGGACTGGGAAACAAATGCTAGCTCGCCTTACATGAAACACACTCTGCTTTTGAGAAAAGAGCACTCTTCTACTCTACTGTGTTTCCTATGGGGTCCAAACAGTAAGCTTGCTCAGAACAAAAGAACTGTGCTTCCTACACGCACGGACCATATCTAGTTCAATTCTGCTTAGTAAACTGACAAGAACAGTTGCTCCTATTCAGTCCAATACACTGTACTTGCTGGGAAAAGACACGAGTGCTATTTGCCTTGTAAAGGGCAATGGGAGCGCAATAGTGACTTTCCTTACCAGAAAACAACTCTTGTTCATAGGACCAGAAACTGCATGTGATTCAACTCCATTTAGGACTAGGAAACAAACGCTAGCTCGCCTTACAAAAACACAATCTGCTTTTGAGAAAAGAGCACTCTTCTACTCTACTGTGTTTCCTATGTGTTCCGAAAAGTGAGCTTGCTCAGAACAAAAGAACTGTGCTTCCTACACACACAGACATATCTAGTTCAATTCTGCTTAGGAACCTGACAAGAACAGTAGATCCTCTACAGTCCAATACACTGTACTTGCTGGGAACAGCCGCCAGTGCTATTAGTCCTGTGTATGGCAATGGCAGCGCAATAGTGACTCTTCTTACCATAAAACAACTCTTGCTCGTAGGACCAGAAACTGCATGTGATTCAACCCCATTTAGGACTGGGAAACAAATGCTAGCTCGCCTTACATGAAACACACTCTGCATTTGAGAAAAGAGCACTCTTCTACTCTATTGTGTTTCCTATCGGGTCCGAACAGTGAGCTTGCTCAGAACAAAAGAACTGTGCTTCCTACACACACGGGCCATATCTAGTTCAACTCTGCTTAGGAAACTGAGAAGAACAGTAGCTCCTTTTCAGTCCAATACACTGTACTTGCTGGGAACAGACGGGAGGGCTATTTGCACTGTGTATGGCAATGGGAGTGCAATAGTGACTTTCCTTACCAGAAAACAACTCTTGCTCGTAGGACCAGAAACTGCATGTGATTCCACTCCATTTAGGACTGGGAAACAAACGCTAGCTCGCCTTACAAGAAACATATTCTGCTTTAGAGAAAAGAGCTCTCTTCTACTCTACTGTGTTTCCTATGGGGTCCAAACAGTGAGCTTGCTCAGAACAAAAGAACTGTGCTTCCTACACACGCAGGCCATATCTAGTTCAACTGTGCTTAGGAAACTGACAAGAGCAGTAGCTCCTGTTCCGTCCAATACACTGTACTTGCGGAGAACAGACGCGAGTGCTATTTGCACTGTGTATGGCAATTGGAGAACAATAGTGACTTGTCTTACCAGAAAACAACTTTTGTTCATAGGACAAAAAACTGCATGTGACTCAACTCCATTTAGGACTGGAAAACAAACGCTATCTCGACTTACAAGAAACACATTCTGCTTTTGAGAAAAGAGCACTCTTCTACTCTACTGTGTTTCCTATGTGTTCTGAACAGTGAGCTTGCTCAGAACAAAAAAACTGTGCTTCCTACACACACGGGCCTATCTAGTTCAAGTCTGCTTAGGAACCTGACAAGAACAGTAGATCCTCTTCAGTCCAATACACTGTACTTGCTGGGAACAGACCCCAGTGCTATTTGTCCTGTGTATGGCAATGGCAGTGCAATAGTGTCTCTTCTTACCAGAAATCAACTCTTGCTCGTAGGACCAGAAACTGCATGTGATTCCACTCCATTTAGGACTGGGAAACAAACGCTAGCTCGCCTTAAAAGAAACACACTCTGCATTTGAGAAAAGAGCACTCTTCTACTCTACTGTGTTTCCTATAGGGCCAGAACAGTGAGCTTGATCAGAACAAAAGAACTGTGCTTCCTACACACACGGCCATAACTAGTTCAATTCTGCTTCGGAACCTGACAAGAACAGTAGATCCTCTTCAGTCCAATACACTGTAATTGCTGGCAACAGACGCCAGTGCTGTTTGTCCTGTGTATGGCAATGGCAGCGCAATAGTGACTCTTCTTACCAGAAAACAACTCTTGATCGTAGGACCAGAAACTGCATGTGATTCAACTCCATTTAGGACTGGGAAACAAAAGCTAGCTCACCTTACAAGAAACACACTCTGCTTTAGAGAAAATAGCACTCTTCTACTCTACTGGGTTTCCTATAGGGCCAGAACAGTGAGCTTGCTCAGAAAAAAAGAACTTTGCTTCCTACACACATGGGCCATATCTAGTTCAACTCTGCTTAGGAAACTGACAAGAACAGTAGCTCCTCTTCAGTCCGATACACTGTACTTGCTGGGAACAGAAGTGAGTGCTATTTGCACTGTGTATGGCATGGGGGCGCAATAGTGACTTTCCTTACCAGAAAACAACTCTTGCTCGTAAGACCAGAAACTTCATGTGATTCAACTCCATTTAGGCCTGGGAAACAAATCCTAGCTTGCCTTACATGAAACAAACTCTGCTTTTGAGAAAAGAGCACTCTTCTACTCTACTGTGTTTCCTATGGTGTCCGAACAGTGAGCTTGCTCAGAACAAAAGAACTGTGCTTCCTACACATGCGGGCCATATCTAGTTCAACTCTGCTTAGGAAACTGACAAGAACAGTAGCTCCTCTTCCGTCCAATACACTGTACTTGCGGGGAACAGACGCGAGTGCTATTTGCACTGTGTATGGCAATTGGAGCACAATAGTGACTCGTCTTACTAGAAAACAACTCTTGCTCGTAGGACAAAAAACTGCATGTGACTCAACTCCATTTAGGACTGGGAAACAAACGCTAGCTCGACTTCCAAGAAACACACTCTGCTTTTGAGAAAAGAGCACTCTTCTACTCTACTGTGTTTCCTATAGAGGCAGAAGAGTGAACTTGCAAAGAACATTAGAACTGTGCTTCCTACACACACGGGCATATCTAGTTCAATTCTGCTTAGGAACCTGACAAGAACAGTAGATCCTCTTCTGTACAATACACTGTACTTGCTGGGAACAGACGCCAGTGCTATTTGTCCTGTGTATGGCAATGGCAGCGCAATAGTGACTCTTCTTACCATAAAACAACCCTTGCTCGTAGGATTAGAAACTGCATGTGATTCATCTCCATTTAGGACTGGGAAACAAACGCTAGCTCGACTTACAAGAAACATACTCTGTTTTAGGGAAAAGAGCACTCTTCTACTCTATTGTGTTTCCTATAGGGCCAGAACAGTGAGCTTGCTCAGAACAAAAGAACTGTGCTTCCTACACACGGACCATAACTAGTTCAACTCTGCTTAGGAAACTGACAAGAACAGTAGCTCCTCTTCAGTCTGATACACTGCACTTGCTGGGAACAGACGTGAGTGCTATTTGCACTGTTTATGGCAATGGGAGCGCAATAGTGACTTTCCTTACCAGAAAACAACTCTTGCTCGTAAGACCAGAAACTGCATGAGATTCAGCTCCATTTAGGACTGGGAAACAAATGGTAGCTCGCCTTACAAGAAACACACTCTGCTTTTGAGAAAAGAGTACTCTTCTACTCTACTGTGTTTCCTATGGGGTCCGAACAGTGAGCTTGCTCAGAACAAAAGAACTGTGCTTCCTACACACATGGGCCATATCTAGTTCATCTCTGCTTAGGAAACAAACAAGAACAGTAGCTCCTTATCATTCCGTACTTGCTGGGAACAGACGCGAGTGCTATTTACACTGTGTATGGCATTGGAGCACAATAGTGACTCGTCTTACCAGAAAACAACTCTTGCTCGTAGGACAAAAAATTGCATGTGACTCAACTCCATTGAGGCCTGGGAAACAAACGCTAGCTCGACTTACAAGAAACACACTCTGCTTTTGAGAAAAGAGCACTCTTCTACTCTACTGTGTTTCCTATGGGGTCCGAACAGTGAGCTTGCTCAGAACAAAAGAACTGTGCTTCCTACACACACGGCCATATCTAGTTCAATTCTGCTTAGGAACCTGACAAGAACAGTAGATCCTCTTCAGTCCAATACACTGTACTTGCTGGGAACAGACGCCAGTGCTATTTGTCCTGTGTATGGCAATGGCAGCGCAATAGTGACTCTTCTTACCAGAAAACAACTCTTGCTTGTAGGAACAGAAAATGCATTTGATTCAACTCCATTTAGGACTGGGAAACAAAAGCTAGCTCAGCTAAAAGAAACACACTCTGCTTTAGAGAAAAGAGCACTCTTCTACTCTACTGTGTTTCCTATAGGGCCATAACAGTGAGCTTGCTCAGAACAAAAGAACTTTGCTTCCTACACACGGGCCATATATAGTTCAACTCTGCTTAGGAAACTGACAAGAACAGTAGCTCCTCTTCAGTCTGATACACTGTACTTGCTGCGAACAGACGCGAGTGCTATTTGAACTGTGTATGTCAATGGGAGCACAATAGTGACTTTCCTTACCAGAAAACAACTCTTACTCGTAAGACCAGAAACTACATGAGATTCAGCTCCATTTAGGACTGGGAAACAAATGCTAGCTCGCCTTACATGAAACACACTCTGCTTTTGAGAAAAGAGCACTCTTCTACTCTACTGTGTTTCCTATCGGGTCCGAACAGTGAGCTTGCTCAGAACAAAAGAACTGTGTTTCCTACACACATGGGCCATATCTAGTTCAACTCTGCTTAGGAAACTGACAAGAACAATAGCTCCTCTTCCTTCCAATACACTGTACTTGCAGGGAACAGACGCGAGAGATATTTGCACTGTGTATGGCAATTGGAGCACAATAATGACTTGTCTTACCAGAAAACAACTCTTGCTCGTAGGACAAAAAACTGCATGTGACTCACCTCCATTTAGGACTAGGAAACAAACGCTAGCTCGACTTCCAAGAAACACACTCTGCTTTTGAGAAAAGAGCACTCTTCTACTCTACTGTGTTTCCTATAGAGCCAGAAGAGTGAACTTGCTCAGAACATTAGAACTGTGCTTCCTACACACACGGCCATATCTAGTTCAATTCTGCTTAGGAACCTGACAAGAACAGTAGATCCTCTTCTGTACAATACACTGTACTTGCTGGGAACAGATGCCAGTGCTATTTGTCCTGTGTATGGCAATGGCAGCGCAATAGTGACTCTTCTTACCATAAAACAACTCTTGCTCGTAGGACTAGAAACTGCATGTGATTCAACTCCATTTAGGACTGGGAAACAAACGCTGGCTTGCCTTACAAGAAACACACTCTACTATAGGGAAAAGAGCACTCTTCTCTTCTATTGTGTTTCCTATAGGGCCAGAACAGTGAGCTTGCTCAGAACAAAAGAACTGTGCTTCCAGCACACGGGCCATAACTAGTTCAACTCTGCTTAGGAAACTGACAAGAACAGTAGCTCCTCTTCAGTCCGATACACTGTACTTGCTGGGAACAGACGCGAGTGCTATTTGCACTGTGTATGGCAATTGGAGCGCAATAGAGACTTTCCTTACCAGAAAACAACTCTTGCTCATAGGACCGGAAACTGCATGTGATTCAACTCCATTTAGGACTGGGATACAAACTCTAGCTCGTTTTACATGAAACACACTCTGCTTTGGAGAAAAGAGCACTCTTCTACTCTTCTGGGTTTCCTATAGGGCCAGAACAGTGAGCTTGCTCAGAAAAAAAGAACTGTACTTCCTAAACACACGGGCCAAATCTAGTTCAACACTGCTTAGGAAACTGAGAAGAACAGTAGCTCCTTTTCAGTCCAATACACTGTACTTGCTGGGAACAGACGGGAGGACTATTTGCCCTGTGTATGGCAATGGGAGCGCAATAGTGACTTTCCTTACCAGAAAACAACTCCTGCTCGTAGGACCAGAAACTGCATGTGATTCCACTCCATTTAGGACTGGGAAACAAACGCTAGCTCGCCTTACAAGAAACACACTCTGCTTTAGAGAAAAGAGCACTATTCTACACTACTGTGTTTCCTATGGTGTCCGAACAGTGAGCTTGCTCAGAAGAAAAGAACTGTGCTTCCTACACACACGGCCATATCTAGTTCAATTCTGCTTAGGAACCTGACAAGAACAGTAGATCCTCTTCAGTCCAATACACTGTACTTCCTGGGAACAGATGCCAGTGCTATTTGTCCTATGTATGGCAAAGGCAGCGCAATAGTTACTCTTCTTACCAGAAAACAACTCTTGCTCGTAGGACTAGAAACTTCATGTCATTCAACTCCATTTAGGACTGGGAAACAAACGCTAGCTCGCCTTACAAGAAACACACTTTGCTTTAGAGAAAAGAGCACTCTTCCACTCTACTGTGTTTCCTATAGGGCCAGAAGAGTGAGCTTGCTCAGAACAAAAGAACTGTGCTTCCTACACGCACGGACCATATCTATTTCAATTCTGCTTATAAAACTGACAAGAACAGTAGCTCCTATTCAGTCCAATACACTGTACTTGCTGGGAAAAGACGCGAGTGCTATTTGACTTGTAAAGGGCAATAGGAGCACAATAGTGACTTTCCTTACCAGAAAACAACTCTTGTTCATAGGACCAGAAACTGCATGTGATTCAACTCCATTTAGGACTAGGAAACAAACGCTAGCTCGCCTTACAAAAACACACTCTGCTTTTGAGAAAAGAGCACTCTTCTACTCTACTGTGTTTCCTATGTTTTCCGAAAAGTGAGCTTGCTCAGAACAAAAGAACTGTGCTTCCTACACACACGGCCATATCTAGTTCAATTCTGCATAGGAACCTGACAAGAACAGTAGATCCTCTACAGTCCAATACACTGTACTTGCTGAGAACAGACGCCAGTGCTATTAGTCCTGTGTATGGCAATGGCAGCACAATAGTGACTCTTCTTACCAGAAAACAACTCTTGCTCATAGGACCAGATACTGCATGTGATTCAACTCCATTTAAGACTGGGAAACAAATGCTAGCTCGCCTTACATGAAACACACTCTGCATTTGAGAAAAGAGCACTCTTCTACTCTATAGTGTTTCCTATCGGGTCCGAAGAGTGAGCTTGCTCAGAACAAAAGAAATGTGCTTCCTACACACACGGGCCATATCTAGTTCAACTCTGCTTAGGAAACCAACAAGAACAGTAGCTACTCTTCAGTCCAATACACTGTACTTGCGGGGAACAGACGTGAGTGCTATTTGCACTGTGTATGGCATTGGAGCACAATAGTGACTTGTCTTACCAGAAAACAAATCCTGCTCGTAGTACCAGAAACTGCATGTGATTCCACTCCATTTAGGACTGTGAAACAAACGCTAGCTCGCCTTACAAGAAACACATTCTGCTTTAGAGAAAAGAGCACTCTTCTACTCTACTGTGTTTCCTATGGGGTCCAAACAGTGAGCTTGCTCAGAACAAAAGTACTGTGCTTCCTACACACGCGGGCCATATCTAGTTCAACTCTGCTTAGGAAACTGACAAGAACAGTAGCTCCTCTTCAGTCCAATACACTGTACTTGCTGGGAACAGACGTGAGAGCTATTTGCACTATGTATGGCAAGGGGAGCAGAATAGTGACTTTCCTTACCAGAAAACAACTCTTGCTCTTAGGACCAGAAACTGCATGTGATTCAACTCCATTTAGGACTGGGAAACAAACGCTAGCTCGCCTTACAAGAAACACACTCTGCTTTAGAGAAAAGAGCACTCTTCTACTCTACTGTGTTTCCTATGGTGTCCGAACAGTGAGCTTGCTCAGAACAAAAGAACTGTGCTTCCTACACACACGGCCATATCTAGTTCAATTCTGCTAAGGAACCTGACAAGAACAGTAGATCCTCTTCAGTCCAATACACTGTACTTGCTGGGAACAGACGCGAGTGCTATTTGACTTGTAAAGGGCAATGGGAGCGCAATAGTGACTTTCCTTACCAGAAAACAACTCTTGTCCATAGGACCAGAAACTGCATGTGATTCAACTCCATTTAGGACTAGGAAACAAACGCTAGCTCGACTTACAAGAAACACACTCTGCTTTTGAGAAAAGAGCACTCTTCTACTCTACTGTGTTTCCTATGTGTGCCGAACAGTGAGCTTGCTCAGAACAAAAAAACTGTGCTTCCTACACAGACGGGCATATCTAGTTCAAGTCTGCTTAGGAACCTGACAAGAACAGTAGATCCTCTTCAGTCCAATACACTGTACTTGCTGGGAACAGACGCCAGTGCTATTTTCCTGTGTATGGCAATGGCAGTGCAATAGTGTCTCTTCTTACCAGAAAACAACTCTTGCTCGTAGGACCAGAAACTGCATGTGATTCCACTCCATTTAGGACTGGGAAACAAACGCTAGCTCGCCTTAAAAGAAACACACTCTGCTTTTGAGAAAAGAGCACTCTTCTACTCTACTGTGTTTCCTATAGGGCCAGAACAGTGAGCTTGATCAGAACAAAAGAACTGTGCTTCCTACTCACACGGCCATAACTAGTTCAATTCTGTTTCGGAACCTGACAAGAACAGTAGATCCTCTTCAGTCCAATACACTGTAATTGCTGGGAATAGACGCCAGTGCTGTTTGTCCTGTGTATGGCAATGGCAGCGCAATAGTGACTCTTCTTACCTGAAAACAACTCTTGCTCGTAGGACCAGAAACTGCATGTGATTCAACTCCATTTAGGACTGGGAAACAAAAGCTAGCTCACCTTACAAGAAACACACTCTGCTTTAGAGAAAAGAGCACTCTTCTACTCTACTGTGTTTCCTATAGGGCCAGAACAGTGAGCTTGCTCAGAACAAAAGAACTGTGCTTCATACACACATGGGCCATATCTAGTTCAACTCTGCTTAGGAAACTGACAAGAACAGTAGCTCCTCTTCAGTCCGATACACTGTACTTGCTGGGAACAGAAGCGAGTGCTATTTGCACTGTGTATGGCATGGGAGCGCAATAGTGACTTTCCTTACCAGAAAACAACTCTTGCTCGTAAGACCAGAAACTGCATGTGATTATACTCCACTTAGGACTGGGAAACAAACGGTAGCTCGCCTTACAAGAAACACACTCTGCTTTAGAGAAAAGGGCACTCTTCTACTCTACTGTGTTTCCTATGGTGTCCGAACAGTGAGCTTGCTCAGAACAAAAGAACTGTGCTTCCTACACACACGGCCATATCTAGTTCAACTCTGCTTAGGAAACTGACAAGAACAGTAGCTCCTCTTCAATCCAATACACTGTACTTTCGGGGAACAGACGCGAGTGCTATTTGCACTGTGTATGGCAATTGGAGCACAATAGTGACTCGTCTTACCAGAAAACAACTGTTGCTCGTAGGACAAAAAACTGCATGTGACTCAACTCCATTTAGGACTGGGAAACAAACGCTAGCTCACCTTACAAGAAACACACTCTGCTTTAGAGAAAAGAGCACTCTTCTACTCTACTGTGTTTCCTAAAGGGCCAGAACAGTGAGCTTGCTCAGAACAAAAGAACTGTGCTTCCTACACACGGTCCATATCTAGTTCAACTCTGCTTAGGAAACTGACAAGTTCAGTAGGTCCTCTTCAGTCCGATACACTGTACTTGCTGGGAACAGACGCGGGTGCTATTTGCACTGTGTATGGCAATGGGAGCGCAATAGTGACTTTCTTTACCAGAAAACAAATCTTCTTGAACGGACCAGAAACTGCATGTGATTCAACTCCATTTAACTAGGAAAAAAATGCTAGCTCGCCTTACAAAAACACACTCTGCTTTTGGAAAAGAGCCCGCTTCTACTCTACTGTGTTTCCTATAGGGCCAGAAGAGTGAGCTTGCTCAGAACATAAGAACTGTGCTTCCTACACACAAGGGCCATATCATGTTCAACTCTGCTTAGGAAACTGACAAGAACAGTAGCTCCTCTTCAGTCCGATACACTGTACTTGCTGGGAACAGACGCGAGAGCTATTTGCACTGTGTATGGCAAGGGGAGCGCAATAGTGACTTTCCTTACCAGAAAACAACTCATGCCCTTAGGACCAGAAACTGCATGTGATTCAACTCCATTTAGGACTGGGAAACAAACGCTAGCTCGCCTTAAAAGAAACACACTCTGCTTTTGAGAAAAGAGCACTCTTCTACTCTACTGTGTTTCCTATGGTGTCCGAACAGTGAGCTTGCTCAGAACAAAAGAACTGTGCTTCCTACACACACGGGCCATATCTAGTTCAACTCTGCTTAGGAAACTGACAAGAACAGTAGCTCCTCTTCAGTCCAATAAACTGTACTTTCGGGGAACAGACGCGAGTGCTATTTGCACTGTATATGGCAATTGGAGCACAATAGTGACTCGTCTTACCAGAAAACAACTCTTGCTCATAGGACAGAAAACTGCATGTTACTCAACTCCATTTAGGACTGGGAAACAAACGCTAGCTCGCCTTACAAGAAACACACTCTGCTTTTGAGAAAAGAGCACTCTTCTACTCTACTGTGTTTGCTATTGGGTCTGAACAGTGAGCTTGCTCAGAACAAAAGAACCGTGCTTCCTACACACACGGCCATAACTAGTTCAATTCTGCTTAGGAACCTGACAAGAACAGTAGATCCTCTTCAGTCCAATACACTGTACTTCCTGGGAACAGACGCCAGTGCTATTTCTCCTGTGTATGGCAATGGCAGCGCAATAGTGACTCTTCTTACCCTAAAACAACTCTTGCTCGTAGGACCAGAAACTGCATGTGATTCCACTCCATTTAGGACTGGGAAACAAATGCTAGCTCACCTTACAAAAACAAACTCTTCTTTAGAGAAAAGAGCACTCTTCTACTCTACTGTGTTTCCTATGGGTTCCAAACAGTGAGCTTGCTCAGAACAAAATAACTGTGCTTCCTACACACACGGACCATATCTAGTTCAACTCTGCTAAGGAAACTGACAAGAACAGTAGCTCCTATTCAGTCCAATACACTGTACTTGGTGGGAAAAGACGCGAGTGCTTTTTGCCTTGTGTAGGGCAATGGGAGTGCAATAGTGACTTTCCTTACCAGAAAACAACTCTTTCTCGTAGGACCAGAATCTGCATGTGATTCAACTCCATTTACGAGTAGGAAACAAACGCTAGCTCGCCTTACAAAAACACACTCTGCTTTTGAGAAAAGAGCACTCTTCTACTCTACTGTGTTTCCTATGTGTTCCGAACAGTGAGCTTGCTCAGAACAAACGAACTGTGCTTCCTACACACACGGCCATATCTAGTTCAATTCTGCTTAGGAACCTGACAAGAACAGTAGCTCCTCTTCAGTCCATTACACTGTACTTGCTGGGAACAGACTCCAGTGCTATTTGTCCTGTGTATGGCAATGGCAGAGCAATAGTGACTCTTGTTACCATGAAACAACTCTTGCTTGTAAGACTAGAAACAGCATGTGATTCAACTCCATTTAGGACTGGAAAAAAAACGCTAGCTCGCCTTACAAGAAACACACTCTGCTTTAGAGAAAAGAGCACTCTTCTACTCTACTGTGTTTCCTATAGGGCCAGAACAGTGAGCTTGCTCAGAAGAAAAGAACTGTGCTTCCAACACAGGGCCATAACTAGTTCAACTCTGCTTAGGAAACTGACAAGAACAGTAGCTCCTCTTCCGTCCAATACACTGTACTTGCTGGGAACAGACGGGTGGGCTATTTGCACTGTGGATGGCAATGGGAGCAAAATAGTGACTTTCCTTACCAGAAAACAGCTCTTGCTCGTAGGACCAGAAACTGCATGTGATTCAAATCCGTTTAGGACTGGGAAACAAATGCTAGCTCGCCTTACATGAAACACACTCTGCTTTTGATTAAAGAGCACTCTTCTACTCTACTGTGTTTCCTATGAGGTCCGAACAGTGAGCTTGCTCAGAACAAAAGAACTGTGCTTCCTACACACACGGGCCATATCTAGTTCAACTCCACTTAGGAAACTGACAAGAACAGTAGCTCCTCTTCAGGCGAATACACTGTACTTGCTGGCAACAGGCACATGTGCTATTTGCACGGTGTATGGCAATGGGAGCGCAATAGTGACTTTCCTTACAAGAAAACAACTCTTGCTCATAGGACTAGAAACTGCATGTGATTCCACTCCATTTAGGACTGGGAAACAAATGCTAGCTCGCCTTACAAGAAACACACTCTGCTTTAGAGAAAATAGCACTCTTTTACTCTACTGTGTTTCCTATGGGGTCCAAACAGTGAGCTTGCTCAGAACAAAAGAACTGTGCTTAATACACACACGGACCACATCTAGTTCAACTATGCTTAGGAAACTGACAAAAACAGTAGCTCCTAATCAGTCCAATACACTGTACTTGCTGGGAAAAGACGCGAGTGCTATTTGCCTTGTGTAGGGCAATGGGAGCGCAATAGTGACTTTCCTTACCAGAAAACAACTCTTGTTCGTAGGACCAGAAACTACATGTGATTGAACTCCATTTAGGACTGGGAAACAAACTCTAGCTCGCTTTACAAGAAACACACTCTGCTTTTGAGAAAAGAGCACTCTTCTACTCTACTGTGTTTCCTATAGGGCCAGAACAGTGAGCTTGCTCAGAACAAAAAAAATGTCCTTCCTACACACACGGCCATATCTAGTTGAAGTCTGCTTAGGAACCTGACAAGAACAGTAGATCCTCTTCAGTCCAATACACTGTACGTGCTGGGAACAGACACCAGTGCTATTTGTCCTGTGTATGGCAATGGCAGCACAATAGTGACTCTTCTTACCATAAAACAACACTTGCTCATAGGACCAGAAACTGCATGTGATTCAACTCCATTTAGGACTGGGAAACAAAAGCTAGCTCACCTTCCAGAAACACACTCTGCTTTAGAGAAAAGAGCACTCTTCTACTCTACTGTGTTTTTTATTGGCCAGAACAGTGAGAATGCTCAGAACAAAGAACTGTGCTTCCTACACACGAGCCATATCTAGTTCAACTCTGGTTAGGAAACTGACAAGAACAGTAGCTCCTCTTCAGTCCGATACACTGTACTTGCTGGGAACAGATGCGAGTGATATTTGCACTGTGTATGGCAATGGGAGCACAATAGTGACTTTCCTTTCCAGAAAACAACTCTTGCTCGTAGGACCAGAAACTGCATGTGATACAACTCCATTTAGAACTGGGAAACAAACGCTAGCTCGACTTCCAAGAAACACACTCTGCTTTTGAGAAAAGAGCACTCTTCTACTCTACTGTGTTTCCTATGTGTTCCAAAAAGTGAGCTTGCTCAGAACATAAGAACTGTGCTTCCTACACACAAGGGCCATATCTAGTTCAATTCTGCTTAGGAAACTGAGAAGAACAGTAGCTCCTTTTCAGTCCAATACACTGTACTTACTGGGAACAGACGGGAGGGCTATTTGCACTGTGTATGGCAATGGGAGCGCAATAGTGACTTTCCTTACCAGAAAACAACTCTTGCTCATAGGACCAGAAACTGCATGTGATTCCACTCCATTTAGGACTGGGAAACAAACGCTAGCTCACCTTACAGGAAACACACTCTGCTTTAGAGAAAAGAGCACTCTTCTACTCTTCTGTGTTTCCTATGGGGTCCAAACAGTGAGCCTGCTCAGAACAAAAGAACTGTGCTTCCTACACACACGGACCATATCTAGTTCAACTCTGCTTAGGGAACTGACAAGAAGAGTAGCTCCTATTCAGTCCAATACACTGTACTTGCTGGGAAAAGACGTGAATGCTATTTGCCTTGTGTAGGGCAATGGGAGCGCAATAGTGACTTTCCTTACCAGAAAACAACTCTTATTCGTAGGACCAGAAACTGCATGTGATTCAACTCCATTTAGGACTAGGAAACAAAGGCTAGCTCGCCTTACAAAAACACACTCTGCTTTTGAGAAAAGAGCACTCTTCTACTCTACTGTGTTTCCTATGGTGTCCGAACAGTGAGCTTGCTCAGAACAAAAGAACTGTGCTTCCTACACACACGGCCATATCTAGTTCAATTATGCTTAGGAACCTGACAAGAACAGTAGATCCTCTTCAATCCAATACACTGTACTTGCTGGGAACAGACGCCAGTGCTATTTGTCCTGTGTATGGCAATGGCAGCGCAATAGAGACTCTTCATACCATAAAACATCTCTTGCTCGTAGGACCAGAAACTGCATATGATTCAACTCCATTTAGGACTGGGAAACAAATGCTAACTCGCCTTACAAGAAACACACTCTGCTTTAGAGAAAAGAGCACTCTTCTACTCTACTGTGTTTCCTATAGGGCCAGAACAGTGAGCTTGCTCAGAACAAAAGAACTGTGCTTCCTACACACACGGGCTATATCTAGTTCAACTCTGCTTAGGAAACTGAGAAGAACAGTAGCTCCTCTTCAGTCCAATACCCTGTACTTGCTGGGAATACACAAGAGTGCTATTTGTCCTGTGTATGGCAAAGGCAGCGCAATAGTGACTCTTCTTACCATAAAACAACTCTTGCTCGTAGGACCAGAAACTGCATGTGATTCAACTCCATTTAGGACTGGGAAACAAACGCTAGCTCGCCTTACAAGAAACACACTCTGCTTTAGAGAAAAGAGCACTCTTCTACTCTACTGTGTTTCCTATGAGGTCCAAACAGTGAGCTTGCTCAGAACAAAAGAACTGTGCTTCCTACACACACGGGCCATATCTAGTTCAACTCTGCTTAGGAAACTGACAAGAACAGTAGCTCCTCTTCAGTACAATACACTGTACTTGCGTGGAACAGAAGCGAGTGCGATTTGCACTGTGTATGGCAAATGGAGCACAATAGTGACTTGTCTTACCAGAAAACATCTCTTGCTCTTAGGACAAAAAACTGTATGTGACTCAACTCCATTTAGGACTGGGAAACAAACACTAGCTCGACTTCCAGGAAGCACACTCTGCTTTTGAGAAAAGAGCACTCTTCTACTCTACTGTGTTTCCTATGTGTTCTGAACAGTGAGATTGCTCAGAACAAAAAAACTGTGCTTCCTACACACACGGGCCATATCTAGTTCAATTCTACTTAGGAACCTGACAAGAACAGTAGAACCTCTTCAGTCCAATACACTGTACATGCTGGGAACAGACGCCAGTGCTATTTGCCCTGTGTATGACAATGGGAGCGCAATAGTGACTCTTCTTACCAGAAAACAACTCTTGTTCGTAGGACAAGAAACTGCATGTGATTCAACTCGATTTAGGACTGGGAAAGAAACGCTAGCTCGCCTTACAAGAAACACACTCTGCTTTTGAGAAAAAAGCACTCTTCTACTCTACTGTGTTTCCTAAAGGGCCAGAATAGTGAACTTGCTCAGAACAAAAGAACTGTGCTTCCTACACACAGGAGACATATGTAGTTCAACTCTGCTTAGGAATCTGAGAAGAACAGGAGCTCCAATTCAGTCCAATACTCTGTACATGCAGGGAACAGACGCCAGTGCTATTTGCACTGTGTATGGCAATGTGAGCGCAATAGTGACTCCTCTTACCAGAAAAAAACTCTTGCTCGTAGGACCAGAAACTGCACGGGATTCAATTCCATTTTTGACTGGGAAACAAACACTAGCTCGCCTTTCAAGAAACGCACTCTGCTTTTGAGAAATGAGCACTCTTTTACTCTACAGTGTTTCCTATGGGGTCCGAACAGTGAGCTTGCTAAGAACAAATGAACTGTGCTTCCTACACACACGGGCCATATCTAGTTATACTCTGCTTAGGAAACTGACAAGAACAGTAGCTGCTCTTCAGTGCAATACACCGTACTTGCTGGGAACAGACGCCAGAGCTATTTGCACTGTGTATGACAATGGGAGCGCAATAGTGACTCTTCTTACCAGGAAAAAACTCTTGCTCGTAGGACCAGAAACGGCATGGGATTCAACTCCATTTTTGACTGGGAAGCAAATACTAGCTCGCCTTTCAAGAAACACAATTTAATTTTGAGAAAAGAGCCCTCATCTACTCTACTGTGTTTCCTATGGTGTCTGCACAGTGTGCTTTCTCAGAACAAAAGAACTGTGCTTCCTAGCACACACGAGCCATATCTAGTTCAACTCCTTTTAGGAAAATGACAAGAAGAGTAGCTCCTCTTCAGTCCAATACTCTGTACATGCAGGGAACAGACGCGAGTGCTATTTGCACTATGTATGGCAATGGGAACGCAATAGTGACTTTCCTTACCAGAAAACAACTCTTGCTCATAGGACCAGAAATTGGATGTGATTCAACTCCATTTAGGACTGGGAAACAAACGCTAGCTCGCCTTAAAAGAAACACACTCTGCTTTTGAGAAAAGAGCACTCTTCTACTCTACTGTGTTTCCTATGGGGTCCGAACAGTGAGCTTGATCAGAACAAGAGAACTGTGCTTCCTACACACACGGGCCATATCTAGTTCAATTTTGCTTAGAAAACTGAAAAGAACAGTAGATCCTCTTCATTCCAATACATTGTACATGCTGGGAACAGATGCCAGTGCTATTTGCCCTGTGTATGACAATGGGAGCGCAATAGTGACTCTTCTTACCAGAAAACAACTCTTGCTCGTAGGACCACAAACTGCATGGGATTCAACTCCATTTAGTACTGGGTAACAAACACTATCTCGCCTTACAAGAAACACACTCTGCTTTTGAGAAAAGAGCACGCTTCTACTCTACTGTGTTTCCTATGGGGTCCGAACAGTGAGCTTGCTCAGAACAAAAGAACTGTGCTTCCTACACACTCGGGCCATATCTAGTTCAACTCTGCTTAGGAAACTAACAAGAACCGTAGCTCCTCTTTAGTCCAATACACTGTACTTGCTGGGAACAGACGCGAGGGCTATTTGCACTGTGTATGGCAATGGGAGCACAATAGTGACTCTTCTTACCAGAAAACAACTCTTGCTCGTAGGACCACAAACTGCATGGGATTCAACTCCATTTCTGACTGGGAAACAAACACTAGCTCGCCTTTCCAGAAACACAATCAAATTTTGAGAAGAGAGCACTCATCTACTCTACTGTGATTCCTATGATGTCCGCACAGTGAGCTTTCTCAGAACAAAAGAAGTGTGCTTCCTATACACATGGGCAATATCTGGTTCAACTCCTCTTAGAAAAATGACAAGAACAGTAGCTCCTCTTGAGTCCAATACACTGTACTTGCTGGGAACAGACGCGATTGCTATTTGCACTATGTATGGCAATGGGAGTACAACAGTGACTTTCCTTACCAGAAAACAACTCTTGCTCATATGACCAGAACCTGCATGTGATTCAACTCCATTTAGGACTGGGAAACAAATGCTAGCTCGCCTTACAAGAAACACACTCTGCTTTTGGGAAAAGAGCACTCTTCTATTCTTCTGTGTATCCTATAGGGCCAGAACAGTGAGCTTGATCAGAACAAGAGAACTGTGCTTCCTACACACACGGCCATATCTAGTTCAATTCCGCTTAGGAAACTGACAAGAACAGTAGATCCTCTTCAGTCCAATACACTGTACATGCTGGGAACAGACGCCAGTTCTATTTGCCCTGTGTATGACAATGGGAGCACAATAGTGACTCTTCTTACCAGAAAACAACTCTTGCTCGTCGGACCACAAACTGCATGGGATTCAACTCCATTTAGTACTGGGAAACAAACGCTATCTTGCCTTACAAGAAACACACTCTGCTTTTGAGAAAAGAGCACGCTTCTACTCTATTGTGTTTCCAATGGGGTCTGAACAGTGAGCTTGCTCAGAACAAAAGAACTGTGCTTTCTACACACACGCCCATATCTAGTTCAACTCTGCTTAGGAAACTGACAAGAACAGTAGCTCCTCTTCAGTCCAATACACTGTACTTGCTGGAAACAGACGCGACTGCTATTTGCACTGTGTATGGCAAAGGGAGCGCAATAGTGACTTTCCTTAAGAGAAAACAACTCTTGCAGGTAGGACCAAAAACTGCATGTGATTCAACTCCATTTAGGACTGGAAACAAACGCTAGCTCGCCTTACAAGAAACACACTCTGCTTTTGAGAAAAGAGCACTCTTCTACTCTACTGTGTTTCCTTTAGGGCCAGAACCGAGAGCTTGCTCAGAACAAAAGAACTGTGCTTCCTACATACACGGCCATAACTAGTTCAATTCTGCTTAGGAACCTGACAAGAACAGTAGGTTCTCTTCAGTCCAATACACCGTACATGCTGGGAACCGACGCCAGTGCTATTTGCCCTGTGTATGACAATGGGAGCGCAATATTCACTCTTCTTACCAGAAAACAACTCTTTCTCGTAGGACCAGAAACTGCATGTGATTCAACTCCATTTAGGACTGGGAAACAAACGCTAGCTCGCCTTACAAGAAACAAACTCTGCTTTTGAGAAAAGGGCACTCTTCTATTCTATTGTGTTTCCTACGGGGCCCGAACTGTGAGCTTGCTCAGAACAAAAGACCTGTGCTTCCTACACACACGGGCCATATCTAGTTCAACTCTGCTTAGGAAACTGACAAGAACAGTAGCTCCTCTTCAGTCCAATACACTGTACATGCTGGGAACAGATGCCTGTGCTATTTGCCCTGTGTATGACAATGGGAGCGCAATAGTGACTCTTCTTACCAGAAAACAACTCTTGCTCGTAAGACCACAAACTGCATGGGATTCAACTCCATTTAGTACTGGGTAACAAACGCTGTCTCGCCTTACAGGAAACACACACTGCTTTTGAGAAAAGGGCCCTCTTCTACTCTATTGTGTTTCCTACGGGGTCCGAACTGTAAGCTTGCTCAAAACAAAAGAACTGTGCTTCCTACACACACGGGCCATATCTAGTTCAACTCTGCTTAGGAAACTGACAAGAACAGTAGCTGCTCTTCAGTCCAAAACACTGTACTTGCTGGGAACAGACGTGAGTGCTATTTGCACTGTGTATGGCAATGGGAGCGCAATAGTGACTCTTCTTACCAGAAAACAACTCTTGCTCGTAGTACCAGAAACTGCATGGGACTCAACTCCATTTCTGACTGGGAAACAAACACTAGCTCGACTTTCAAGAAAAACAATCAAATTTTGAGAATAGAGCACTCATCTACTCTACTGTGTTTCCTACGATGTTTGCATAGTGTGCTTTCTCAGAACAAAAGAACTGTGCTTCCTACACACATGGGATATATCTGGTTCAACTCCTCTTATGAAAATGACAAGAACAGTAGCTCCTCTTCAGTCCAATACACTGTACTTGCTGGGAACAGACGCGAGTGCTATTTGCACTATGTATGGGAATGGGAGCGCAATAGTGTCGTTACTTACCAGAAAACAACTCTTGCTCATAGGACCAGAAACTGGATGTGATTCAACTCCATTTAGGACTGGGAAACAAATGCTAGCTCGCCTTACAAGGAACACACTCTGCTTTTGAGAAAAGGGCACTCTTCTACTCTATTGTGTTTCCTACGGGGTCCGAACTGTGAGCTTGCTCAGAACAAAAGACCTGTGCTTCCTACACACACGGGCCATATCTGGTTCAACTCTGCTTAGGAAACTGACAAGAACAGTAGCTCCTCTTCAGTCCAATAAACTGTACTTGCTGGGAACAGACGCAAGTGCTATTTGCCCTGTGTATGACAATGGGTGCGCAATATTGACTCTTCTTACCAGAAAACAACTCTTGCTCGTAGGACCAGAAACTGCATGTGATTCAACTCCATTTAGGACTGGGAAAAAAACGCTAGCTCGCCTTACAAGAAACACACTCTACTTTTGAGAAAAGAGCACTCTTCTACTCTACTGTGTTTCCTATGGTGTCCGAACAGTGAGCTTGCTCAGAACAAAAGAACTGTGCTTACTACACACACGGGCCATATCTGGTTCAACTGTGCTTAGGAAACTGACAAGAACAGTCCCTCCTCTTCAGTCCAATACACTGTACTTGCTGGGAGCAGACGCATGTGCTATTTGCACTGTGTATGGCAATGGGAGCACAATAGTGACTCTTCTTACCAGAAAACACCTCTTACTCGTAGGACCAGAAACTGCGTGGGATTCAACTCCATTTCTGACTGGGAAGTAAATACTATCTCGCCTTTCAAGGAACACAATCAAATTTTGAGAAAAGAGCATTCATCTACTCTACTGTGTTTCTTATGGTGTCCGCACAGTGTGCTTTCTCAGAAAAAAAGAACTGTGTTTCCTACACACACGGGCCATATCTAGTTCAACTCCTCCTAGGAAAATGACAAGAACAGTAGCTCCTCTTCAGTCCAATACACTGTACTTGCTGGGAACAGACGCGATTGCTATTTGTACAATGTATGGCAATGGGAGCACAATAGTGACTTTCCTTACCAGAAAACAACTCTTGCTCATAGGACCAGAAACTGCAAGTGATTCAACTCCATTTAGGACTGTGAAACAAACGCTAGGTCGCCTTACAAGAAACACACTCTGATTTTGAGAAAAGAGAACTCTTCTACTCTACTGTGTTTCCTATAGGGCCAGAACAGTGAGCTTGATCAGAACAAGAGAACTGTGCTTCCTACACACACGGCCATATCTAGTTCAATTCTGCTTAGGAAACTGTCAAGAACAGTAGATCCTCTTCAGTCCAATACACTGTACTTGCTGGGAACCGACGCCAAAGCTATTTGCACTGTGTATGACATTGTGAGCGCAATAGTGATTCTTCTTACCAGAAAACAACTCTTGCTCGTAGGACCACAAACTGCATGGGATTCAACTCCATTTAGGACTGGGAAACAAACGCTAGCTCGCCTACAAGAAACACACTCTGCTTTTGAGAAAAGAGCACTCATCTACTCTACTGGGTTTCCAATGGGGTCCGAACAGTGAGCTTGCTCAGAACAAAAGACCTGTGCTTCCTACACACACGGGCCATATCTAGTTCAACTCTGCTTAGGAAACTGACAAGAACAGTAGCTCCTCTTCAGTCCAGTACACTGTACTTGCTGGGAACAGAAGCAAGTGCTATTTGAACTGTGTATATCAATGAGATCGCAATAGTGACTTTCCCTACCAGAAAACATCTCTTGCTTGTAGGACCAGAAACAGCATGTAATTCAACTCCATTTAGGTCTGGGAAACAAACGCTAGCTCGCCTTACAAGAAACACTCTCTGCTTTAGAGAAAAGATCACTCTTCTACTCTACTGTGTTTCCTATGGGGTCCGAACAGTGAGCATGCTCAGAACAAAAGAACTGTGCTTCCTACATACACGGCCATATCTAGTTCATTTCTGCTTAGGAACCTGAGAAGAACAGTAGATTCTCTTCAGTCCAATACACAGTACATGCTGGGAACAGATGCCAGTGCTATTTGCCCTGTGTATGACAATGGGAGCACAATAGTGACTCTTCTTACCAAAAAACAACTCTTGCTCGTAGGACCTCAAACTGCATGGCATTCAACTCCATTTAGTACTGGGTAACAAACGCTATCTCGCCTTACAAGAAACACACTCTGCTTTTGAGAAAAGAGCACGCTTCTACTCTACTGTGTTTCCTATGGGGTCCGAACAGTGAGCTTGCTCAGAACAAAAGAACTGTGATTCCTACACACTCGGGCCATATCTTGTTCAACTCTGCTTAGGAAACTGACAAGAACAGTAGCTGCTCTTCAGTCCAATACACTGTACTTGCTGGGAACAGACGCAAGTGCTATTTGCACTGTGTATGGCAATGGGAGCACAATAGTGACTCTTCTTACCAGAAAGCAACTCTTGCTCGTAGGACCACAAACTGCATGGGATTCAACTCCATTTCTGACTGGGAAACAAACACTAGCTCGCCTTTCCAGAAACACAATCAAATTTTGAGAAGAGAGCACTCATCTACTCTACTGTGTTTCCTGTGGTGTCCGCACAGTGAGCTTTCTCAGAACAAAAGAACTGTGCTTCCTACACACACGGGCCATATCTAGTTCAATTCTGCTTAGGAAACTGAGATGAACAGTAGCTCCTCTTCAGTCCAATACACTGTACTTACTGGGAACAGACAGGAGGGCTATTTGCACTGTGTATGGCAATAGGAGCGCAATAGTGACTTTCCTTACCAGAAAACAACTCTTGCTCGTAGGACCAGAAACTGCATGTGATTCCACTCCATTTAGGACTGGGAAACAAACGCTAGCTCACCTTACAAGAAACAAACTCTGCTTTAGAGAAAAGAGCACTCTTCTACTCTACTGTGTTTCCTATGGGGTCCAAACAGTGAGCTTGCTCAGAACAAAAGAACTGTGCTTCCTACACACACGGACCATATCTAGTTCAACTCTGCTTAGGGAACTGACAAGAAGAGTAGCTCCTATTCAGTCCAATACACTGTACTTGCTGGGAAAAGACGTGAATGCTATTTGCCTTGTGTAGGGCAATGGGAGCGCAATAGTGACTTTCCTTACCAGAAAACAACTCTTGTTCGTAGGACCAGAAACTGCATGTGATTCAACTCCATTTAGGACTAGGAAACAAAGGCTAGCTCGCCTTACAAAAACACACTCTGCTTTTGAGAAAAGAGCACTCTTCTACTCTACTGTGTTTCCTATGGTGTCCGAACAGTGAGCTTGCTCAGAACAAAAGAACTGTGCTTCCTACACACACGGCCATATCTAGTTCAATTATGCTTAGGAACCTGACAAGAACAGTAGATCCTCTTCAATCCAATACACTGTACTTGCTGGGAACAGACGCCAGTGCTATTTGTCCTGTGTATGGCAATGGCAGCGCAATAGAGCCTCTTCTTACCATAAAACATCTCTTGCTCTTAGGACCAGAAACTGCATATGATTGAACTCCATTTAGGACTGGGAAACAAATGCTAACTCGCCTTACAAGAAACACACTCTGCTTTAGAGAAAAGAGCACTCTTCTACTCTACTGTGTTTCCTATGTGTTCTGAACAGTGAGCTTGCTCAGAACAAAAGACCTGTGCTTCCTACACACACGGGCCATAATAGTTCAATTCTACTTAGGAACCTGACAAGAACAGTAGAACCTCTTCAGTCCAATACACTGTACATGCTGGGAACAGACGCCAGTGCTATTTGCCCTGTGTATGACAATGGGTGCGCAATAGTGACTCTTCTTACCAGAAAACAACTCTTGTTCGTAGGACAAGAAACTGCATGTGATTCAACTCGATTTAGGACTGGGAAAGAAACGCTAGCTCGCCTTACAAGAAACACACTCTGCTTTTGAGAAAAGAGCACTCTTCTACTCTACTGTGTTTCCTAAAGGGCCAGAACAGTGAACTTGCTCAGAACAAAAGAACTGTGCTTCCTACAGACAGGGGACATATCTAATTCAACTCTGCTTAGGAATCTGAGAAGAACAGGAGCTCCAATTCAGTCCAATACTCTGTACATGCAGGGAACAGACGCCAGTGCTATTTGCACTGTGTATGGCAATGTGAGCGCAATAGTGACTCCTCTTACCAGAAAAAAACTCTTGCTCGTAGGACCAGAAACTGCACGGGATTCAATTCCATTTCTGACTGGGAAACAAACACTAGCTCGCCTTTCAAGAAACGCACTCTGCTTTTGAGAAAAGAGCACTCTTCTACTCTACAGTGTTTCCTATGGGGTCCGAACAGTGAGCTTGCTAAGAACAAATGAACTGTGCTTCCTACACACACGGGCCATATCTAGTTATACTCTGCTTAGGAAACTGACAAGAACAGTAGCTCCTCTTCAGTCCAATACACCGTACTTGCTGGGAACAGACGCCAGAGCTATTTGCACTGTGTATGACAATGGGAGCGCAATAGTGACTCTTCTTACCAGAAAAAATCTCTTGCTCGTAGGACCAGAAACGGCATGGGATTCAACTCCATTTTTGACTGGGAAGCAAATACTAGCTCGCCTTTCAAGAAACACAATTTAATTTTGAGAAAAGAGCACTCATCTACTCTACTGTGTTTCCTATGGTGTCTGCACAGTGTGCTTTCTCAGAACAAAAGAACTGTGCTTCCTACACACACGAGCCATATCTAGTTCAACTCCTTTTAGGAAAATGACAAGAAGAGTAGCTCCTCTTCAGTCCAATACACTGTACTTGCTGGGAACAGACCCGAGTGCTATTTGCACTATGTATGGCAATGGGAAAGCAATAGTGACTTTCCTTACCAGAAAACAACTCTTGCTCATAGGACCAGAAATTGGATGTGATTCAACTCCATTTAGGACTGGGAAACAAATGCTAGCTCGCCTTACAAGAAACACACTCTGCTTTTGAGAAAAGAGCACTCTTCTACTCTACTGTGTTTCCTATAGGGCCAGATCAGTGAGCTTGATCAGAACAAGAGAAATGTGCTTCCTACACACACGGCCATATCTAGTTCAATTTTGCTTAGAAAACTGAAAAGAACAGTAGATCCTCTTCAGTCCAATACATTGTACATGCTGGGAACAGATGCCAGTGCTATTTGCCCTGTGTATGACAATGGGAGCGCAATAGTGACTCTTCTTACCAGAAAACAACTCTTGCTCGTAGGACCACAAACTGCATGGGATTCAACTCCATTTAGTACTGGGTAACAAACACTATCTCGCCTTACAAGAAACACACTCTGCTTTTGAGAAAAGAGCACGCTTCTACTCTACTGTGTTTCCTATGGGGTCCGAACAGTGAGCTTGCTCAGAACAAAAGAACTGTGCTTCCTACACACTCGGGCCATATCTAGTTCAACTCTGCTTAGGAAACTGACAAGAACAGTAGCTCCTCTTCAGTCCAATACACTGTACTTGCTGGGAACAGACGCGAGTGCTATTTGCACTGTGTATGGCAATGGGAGCACAATAGTGACTCTTCTTACCAGAAAACAACTCTTGCTCGTCGGACCACAGACTGCATGGGATTCAACTCCATTTAGTACTGGGAAACAAACGCTATCTTGCCTTACAAGAAACACACTCTGCTTTTGAGAAAAGAGCACGCTTCTACTCTATTGTGTTTCCAATGGTGTCTGAACAGTGAGCTTGCTTAGAACAAAAGAACTGTGCTTTCTACACACACGGCCATATCTAGTTCAACTCTGCTTAGGAAACTGACAAGAACAGTAGCTCCTCTTCAGTCCAATACACTGTACTTGCTGGAAACAGACGGGACTGCTATTTGCACTGTGTATGGCAAAGGGAGCGCAATAGTGACTTTCCTTAAGAGAAAACAACTCTTGCAGGTAGGACCAAAAACTGCATGTGATTCAACTCCATTTAGGACTGGAAACAAACGCTAGCTCGCCTTACAAGAAACACACTCTGCTTTTGAGAAAAGAGCACTCTTCTACTCTACTGTGTTTCCTATAGGGCCAGAACAGAGAGCTTGCTCAGAACAAAAGAACTGTGCTTCCCACATACACGGCCATAACTAGTTCAATTCTGCTTAGGAACCTGACAAGAACAGTAGGTTCTCTTCAGTCCAATACACCGTACATGCTGGGAACCGACGCCAGTGCTATTTGCCCTGTGTATGACAATGGGAGCGCAATATTGACTCTTCTTACCAGAAAACAACTCTTGCTCGTAGGACCAGAAACTGCATGTCATTCAACTCCATTTAGGACTGGGAAACAAACGCTAGCTCGCCTTACAAGAAACACACTCTGCTTTTGAGAAAAGGGCACTCTTCTATTCTATTGTGTTTCCTACGGGGCCCGAACTGTGAGCTTGCTCAGAACAAAAGACCTGTGCTTCCTGCACACACGGGCCATATCTAGTTCAACTCTGCTTAGGAAACTGACAAGAACAGTAGCTCCTCTTCAGTCCAATACACTGTACATGCTGGGAACAGATGCCTGTGCTATTTGCCCTGTGTATGACAATGGGAGCGCAATAGTGACTCTTCTTACCAGAAAACAACTCTTGCTCGTAAGACCACAAACTGCATGGGATTCAACTCCATTTAGTACTGGGTAACAAACTCTGTCTCGCCTTACAGGAAACACACACTGCTTTTGAGAAAAGGGCCCTCTTCTACTCTATTGTGTTTCCTACGGGGTCCGAACTGTAAGCTTGCTCAAAACAAAAGAACTGTGCTTCCTACACACACGGGCCATATCTAGTTCAACTCTGCTTAGGAAACTGACAAGAACAGTAGCTGCTCTTCAGTCCAAAACACTGTACTTGCTGGGAACAGACGTGAGTGCTATTTGCACTGTGTATGGCAATGGGAGCGCAATAGTGACTCTTCTTACCAGAAAACAACTCTTGCTCGTAGTACCAGAAACTGCATGGGACTCAACTCCATTTCTGACTGGGAAACAAACACTAGCTCGACTTTCAAGAAAAACAATCAAATTTTGAGAATAGAGCACTCATCTACTCTACTGTGTTTCCTACGATGTCCGCTTAGTGTGCTTTCTCAGAACAAAAGAACTGTGCTTCCTACACACATGGGATATATCTGGTTCAACTCCTCTTATGAAAATGACAAGAACAGTAGCTCCTCTTCAGTCCAATACACTGTACTTGCTGGGAACAGACGCGAGTGCTATTTGCACTATGTATGGGAATGGGAGCGCAATAGTGTCTTTCCTTACCAGAAAACAACTCTTGCTCATAGGACCAGAAACTGGATGTGATTCAACTCCATTTAGGACTGGGAAAAAAACGCTAGCTCACCTTACAAGGAACACACTCTGCTTTTGAGAAAAGGGCACTCTTCTACTCTACTGTGTTTCCTATGGTGTCCGAACAGTGAGCTTGCTCAGAACAAAAGAACTGTGCTTCCTACACACACGGACCATATCTAGTTCAACTCTGCTTAGGGAACTGACAAGAAGAGTAGCTCCTATTCAGTCCAATACACTGTACTTGCTGGGAAAAGACGTGAATGCTATTTGCCTTGTGTAGGGCAATGGGAGCGCAATAGTGACTTTCCTTACCAGAAAACAACTCTTGTTCGTAGGACCAGAAACTGCATGTGATTCAACTCCATTTAGGACTAGGAAACAAAGGCTAGCTCGCCTTACAAAAACACACTCTGCTTTTGAGAAAAGAGCACTCTTCTACTCTACTGTGTTTCCTATGGTGTCCGAACAGTGAGCTTGCTCAGAACAAAAGAACTGTGCTTCCTACACACACGGCCATATCTAGTTCAATTCTGCTTAGGAACCTGACAAGAACAGTAGATCCTCTTCAATCCAATACACTGTACTTGCTGGGAACAGACGCCAGTGCTATTTGTCCTGTGTATGGCAATGGCAGCGCAATAGAGCCTCTTCTTACCATAAAACATCTCTTGCTCTTAGGACCAGAAACTGCATATGATTGAACTCCATTTAGGACTGGGAAACAAATGCTAACTCGCCTTACAAGAAACACACTCTGCTTTAGAGAAAAGAGCACTCTTCTACTCTACTGTGTTTCCTATGTGTTCTGAACAGTGAGCTTGCTCAGAACAAAAGACCTGTGCTTCCTACACACACGGGCCATAATAGTTCAATTCTACTTAGGAACCTGACAAGAACAGTAGAACCTCTTCAGTCCAATACACTGTACATGCTGGGAACAGACGCCAGTGCTATTTGCCCTGTGTATGACAATGGGAGCGCAATAGTGACTCTTCTTACCAGAAAACAACTCGTGTTCGTAGGACAAGAAACTGCATGTGATTCAACTCGATTTAGGACTGGGAAAGAAACGCTAGCTCGCCTTACAAGAAACACACTCTGCTTTTGAGAAAAGAGCACTCTTCTACTCTACTGTGTTTCCTAAAGGGCCAGAACAGTGAACTTGCTCAGAACAAAAGAACTGTGCTTCCTACAGACAGGGGACATATCTAATTCAACTCTGCTTAGGAATCTGAGAAGAACAGGAGCTCCAATTCAGTCCAATACTCTGTACATGCAGGGAACAGACGCCAGTGCTATTTGCACTGTGTATGGCAATGTGAGCGCAATAGTGACTCCTCTTAACAGAAAAAAACTCTTGCTCGTAGGACCAGAAACTGCACGGGATTCAATTCCATTTCTGACTGGGAAACAAACACTAGCTCGCCTTTCAAGAAACGCACTCTGCTTTTGAGAAAAGAGCACTCTTCTACTCTACAGTGTTTGCTATGGGGTCCGAACAGTGAGCTTGCTAAGAACAAATGAACTGTGCTTCCTACACACATGGGCCATATCTAGTTATACTCTGCTTAGGAAACTGACAAGAACAGTAGCTCCTCTTCAGTCCAATACACCGTACTTGCTGGGAACAGACGCCAGAGCTATTTGCACTGTGTATGACAATGGGAGCGCAATAGTGACTCTTCTTACCAGAAAAAATCTCTTGCTCGTAGGACCAGAAACGGCATGGGATTCAACTCCATTTTTGACTGGGAAGCAAATACTAGCTCGCCTTTCAAGAAACACAATTTAATTTTGAGAAAAGAGCACTCATCTACTCTACTGTGTTTCCTATGGTGTCTGCACAGTGTGCTTTCTCAGAACAAAAGAACTGTGCTTCCTACACACACGAGCCATATCTA
Source organism: Peromyscus eremicus (assembly GCF_949786415.1). Taxonomy (NCBI): domain Eukaryota; kingdom Metazoa; phylum Chordata; class Mammalia; order Rodentia; family Cricetidae; genus Peromyscus; species Peromyscus eremicus. Next base: position 4,862 of record NW_026734788.1, on the reverse strand, counting down.
GTTCAACTCCTTTTAGGAAAATGACAAGAAGAGTAGCTCCTCTTCAGTCCAATACACTGTACTTGCTGGGAACAGACCCGAGTGCTATTTGCACTATGTATGGCAATGGGAAAGCAATAGTGACTTTCCTTACCAGAAAACAACTCTTGCTCATAGGACCAGAAATTGGATGTGATTCAACTCCATTTAGGACTGGGAAACAAACGCTAGCTCGCCTTACAAGAAACACACTCTGCTTTTGAGAAAAGAGCACTCTTCTACTCTACTGTGTTTCCTATAGGGCCAGAACAGTGAGCTTGATCAGAACAAGAGAAATGTGCTTCCTACACACACGGCCATATCTAGTTCAATTTTGCTTAGAAAACTGAAAAGAACAGTAGATCCTCTTCAGTCCAATACATTGTACATGCTGGGAACAGATGCCAGTGCTATTTGCCCTGTGTATGACAATGGGAGCGCAATAGTGACTCTTCTTACCAGAAAACAACTCTTGCTCGTAGGACCACAAACTGCATGGGATTCAACTCCATTTAGTACTGGGTAACAAACACTATCTCGCCTTACAAGAAACACACTCTGCTTTTGAGAAAAGAGCACGCTTCTACTCTACTGTGTTTCCTATGGGGTCCGAACAGTGAGCTTGCTCAGAACAAAAGAACTGTGCTTCCTACACACTCGGGCCATATCTAGTTCAACTCTGCTTAGGAAACTGACAAGAACAGTAGCTCCTCTTCAGTCCAATACACTGTACTTGCTGGGAACAGACGCGAGTGCTATTTGCACTGTGTATGGCAATGGGAGCACAATAGTGACTCTTCTTACCAGAAAACAACTCTTGCTCGTCGGACCACAGACTGCATGGGATTCAACTCCATTTAGTACTGGGAAACAAACGCTATCTTGCCTTACAAGAAACACACTCTGCTTTTGAGAAAAGAGCACGCTTCTACTCTATTGTGTTTCCAATGGTGTCTGAACAGTGAGCTTGCTTAGAACAAAAGAACTGTGCTTTCTACACACACGGCCATATCTAGTTCAACTCTGCTTAGGAAACTGACAAGAACAGTAGCTCCTCTTCAGTCCAATACACTGTACTTGCTGGAAACAGACGGGACTGCTATTTGCACTGTGTATGGCAAAGGGAGCGCAATAGTGACTTTCCTTAAGAGAAAACAACTCTTGCAGGTAGGACCAAAAACTGCATGTGATTCAACTCCATTTAGGACTGGAAACAAACGCTAGCTCGCCTTACAAGAAACACACTCTGCTTTTGAGAAAAGAGCACTCTTCTACTCTACTGTGTTTCCTATAGGGCCAGAACAGAGAGCTTGCTCAGAACAAAAGAACTGTGCTTCCCACATACACGGCCATAACTAGTTCAATTCTGCTTAGGAACCTGACAAGAACAGTAGGTTCTCTTCAGTCCAATACACCGTACATGCTGGGAACCGACGCCAGTGCTATTTGCCCTGTGTATGACAATGGGAGCGCAATATTGACTCTTCTTACCAGAAAACAACTCTTGCTCGTAGGACCAGAAACTGCATGTCATTCAACTCCATTTAGGACTGGGAAACAAACGCTAGCTCGCCTTACAAGAAACACACTCTGCTTTTGAGAAAAGGGCACTCTTCTATTCTATTGTGTTTCCTACGGGGCCCGAACTGTGAGCTTGCTCAGAACAAAAGACCTGTGCTTCCTGCACACACGGGCCATATCTAGTTCAACTCTGCTTAGGAAACTGACAAGAACAGTAGCTCCTCTTCAGTCCAATACACTGTACATGCTGGGAACAGATGCCTGTGCTATTTGCCCTGTGTATGACAATGGGAGCGCAATAGTGACTCTTCTTACCAGAAAACAACTCTTGCTCGTAAGACCACAAACTGCATGGGATTCAACTCCATTTAGTACTGGGTAACAAACTCTGTCTCGCCTTACAGGAAACACACACTGCTTTTGAGAAAAGGGCCCTCTTCTACTCTATTGTGTTTCCTACGGGGTCCGAACTGTAAGCTTGCTCAAAACAAAAGAACTGTGCTTCCTACACACACGGGCCATATCTAGTTCAACTCTGCTTAGGAAACTGACAAGAACAGTAGCTGCTCTTCAGTCCAAAACACTGTACTTGCTGGGAACAGACGTGAGTGCTATTTGCACTGTGTATGGCAATGGGAGCGCAATAGTGACTCTTCTTACCAGAAAACAACTCTTGCTCGTAGTACCAGAAACTGCATGGGACTCAACTCCATTTCTGACTGGGAAACAAACACTAGCTCGACTTTCAAGAAAAACAATCAAATTTTGAGAATAGAGCACTCATCTACTCTACTGTGTTTCCTACGATGTCCGCTTAGTGTGCTTTCTCAGAACAAAAGAACTGTGCTTCCTACACACATGGGATATATCTGGTTCAACTCCTCTTATGAAAATGACAAGAACAGTAGCTCCTCTTCAGTCCAATACACTGTACTTGCTGGGAACAGACGCGAGTGCTATTTGCACTATGTATGGGAATGGGAGCGCAATAGTGTCTTTCCTTACCAGAAAACAACTCTTGCTCATAGGACCAGAAACTGGATGTGATTCAACTCCATTTAGGACTGGGAAAAAAACGCTAGCTCGCCTTACAAGGAACACACTCTGCTTTTGAGAAAAGGGCACTCTTCTACTCTACTGTGTTTCCTATGGTGTCCGAACAGTGAGCTTGCTCAGAACAAAAGAACTGTGCTTCCTACACACACGGACCATATCTAGTTCAACTCTGCTTAGGGAACTGACAAGAAGAGTAGCTCCTATTCAGTCCAATACACTGTACTTGCTGGGAAAAGACGTGAATGCTATTTGCCTTGTGTAGGGCAATGGGAGCGCAATAGTGACTTTCCTTACCAGAAAACAACTCTTGTTCGTAGGACCAGAAACTGCATGTGATTCAACTCCATTTAGGACTAGGAAACAAAGGCTAGCTCGCCTTACAAAAACACACTCTGCTTTTGAGAAAAGAGCACTCTTCTACTCTACTGTGTTTCCTATGGTGTCCGAACAGTGAGCTTGCTCAGAACAAAAGAACTGTGCTTCCTACACACACGGCCATATCTAGTTCAATTCTGCTTAGGAACCTGACAAGAACGGTAGATCCTCTTCAATCCAATACACTGTACTTGCTGGGAACAGACGCCAGTGCTATTTGTCCTGTGTATGGCAATGGCAGCGCAATAGAGCCTCTTCTTACCATAAAACATCTCTTGCTCTTAGGACCAGAAACTGCATATGATTGAACTCCATTTAGGACTGGGAAACAAATGCTAACTCGCCTTACAAGAAACACACTCTGCTTTAGAGAAAAGAGCACTCTTCTACTCTACTGTGTTTCCTATGTGTTCTGAACAGTGAGCTTGCTCAGAACAAAAGACCTGTGCTTCCTACACACACGGGCCATAATAGTTCAATTCTACTTAGGAACCTGACAAGAACAGTAGAACCTCTTCAGTCCAATACACTGTACATGCTGGGAACAGACGCCAGTGCTATTTGCCCTGTGTATGACAATGGGAGCGCAATAGTGACTCTTCTTACCAGAAAACAACTCGTGTTCGTAGGACAAGAAACTGCATGTGATTCAACTCGATTTAGGACTGGGAAAGAAACGCTAGCTCGCCTTACAAGAAACACACTCTGCTTTTGAGAAAAGAGCACTCTTCTACTCTACTGTGTTTCCTAAAGGGCCAGAACAGTGAACTTGCTCAGAACAAAAGAACTGTGCTTCCTACACACACGGGCCATATCTAGTTCAACTCTGCTTAGGAAACTGACAAGAACAGTAGCTCCTCTTCAGTCCAATACACTGTACATGCTGGGAACAGATGCCTGTGCTATTTGCCCTGTGTATGACAATGGGAGCGCAATAGTGACTCTTCTTACCAGAAAACAACTCTTGCTCGTAAGACCACAAACTGCATGGGATTCAACTCCATTTAGTACTGGGTAACAAACGCTGTCTCGCCTTACAGGAAACACACACTGCTTTTGAGAAAAGGGCCCTCTTCTACTCTATTGTGTTTCCTACGGGGTCCGAACTGTAAGCTTGCTCAAAACAAAAGAACTGTGCTTCCTACACACACGGGCCATATCTAGTTCAACTCTGCTTAGGAAACTGACAAGAACAGTAGCTGCTCTTCAGTCCAAAACACTGTACTTGCTGGGAACAGACGTGAGTGCTATTTGCACTGTGTATGGCAATGGGAGCGCAATAGTGACTCTTCTTACCAGAAAACAACTCTTGCTCGTAGTACCAGAAACTGCATGGGACTCAACTCCATTTCTGACTGGGAAACAAACACTAGCTCGACTTTCAAGAAAAACAATCAAATTTTGAGAATAGAGCACTCATCTACTCTACTGTGTTTCCTACGATGTTTGCATAGTGTGCTTTCTCAGAACAAAAGAACTGTGCTTCCTACACACATGGGATATATCTGGTTCAACTCCTCTTATGAAAATGACAAGAACAGTAGCTCCTCTTCAGTCCAATACACTGTACTTGCTGGGAACAGACGCGAGTGCTATTTGCACTATGTATGGGAATGGGAGCGCAATAGTGTCGTTACTTACCAGAAAACAACTCTTGCTCATAGGACCAGAAACTGGATGTGATTCAACTCCATTTAGGACTGGGAAACAAATGCTAGCTCGCCTTACAAGGAACACACTCTGCTTTTGAGAAAAGGGCACTCTTCTACTCTATTGTGTTTCCTACGGGGTCCGAACTGTGAGCTTGCTCAGAACAAAAGACCTGTGCTTCCTACACACACGGGCCATATCTGGTTCAACTCTGCTTAGGAAACTGACAAGAACAGTAGCTC